>NW_027512452.1:300000-507086 GCF_048772815.1 Callospermophilus lateralis | reverse complement strand
ACACTCCCACATGGCACTCATCTTCTTCCATATAGACACTCACCATAACTTCTGGAAAGAGGATTCCATGAGAGGTGCAGCACAAGACAGTGTCCCAAATAAGCTCCCTTTCCCCTCATTTGCCAATAGTCAGGGTGGCCTGGACACCCTCCCTGTGAACCAGGAGTTATCAAATATGTCTGCCATTAATACAGCTCTGTTCTCCAATTTGAGGCCTACTGACTGTGGGGTTTAGATTCTTTATTTGAATTGGATTCATAAGAAAACCCAAGAACCTATGGGCTAGCATCTGCAGGGCTTTGAAGAACTCATTTGACTCAAAGGATCCCTATTCTCACTTGATGTAGGTAAGGAACCTTACAGAAGAATGTGAGGCACTTCATCCACAGTGACTGATTTTTGGCCATTTTGATTTTGGATCCAGACATGGGATCGTTCTTTAGATCCATCAGGTGATGAGAATCTAAGCCACAGGCTCACACAGGACCAAGAGGCTGATTCAGACACATCCCTTTACAAAGCAATTAAGCAAAGAGCCACAGGTGGTGCCCATTCATTTCCGTTTGAAAACTGTTTTCTTCAGGATTCACAAAGGCGTGGCCTCAGGCAAAGAACTTACTGACATTCAGGGCAACAGAAAAATAGGCAATCAAAAGGCCCATTGCAGGGGTTCTCCACTGAGACTTTCCTGGTCACATCGATATCTGAGTTTTCTGAGATGCTTGCCAATCCCTTCAGCTATCCAGTACATGTCCATGTCACAGTGCTTGGAGGTGGTACATATCGTGGACTCAAAAGCATGAGCCTATTTTGGAGAGTGGCTAGATTTCAGGAAGAAAACAGGAACTTAGGAAGATAGCAGGTGTTGCCCATCGATATGGCAAGCCCTAGTGCATTCATAAATTGGGCAGGATGAATGCTGGGAAACTTTCTACTAGACAGGAAACATCCATTGATGCATTCTCTTTTTCTAATGTCTACAACCACGGACACAGTGGGATACACAGACATAGAAACACTCGCCTTGTCAAACAACTTACTAGAAACAGTTCACTCCAAACCAAACAAACCGACTTTCCTACCTCTTCTCAGAACATGGGGCAAAACCACAAACACACATCCACACCCAAAAAGGCACCTCCTTCCCCCAAATAGGTCTCTCACTATCCGGAGTGTCCTCTGACTGCTGGGCCATACTATGTTCCCCAGATATGGCCTATCCTGTCTCAGATCTGGTCTCCATATCCAACTATGTGAAGTGGTCAGGAGCCAGCTGTGAGCCACTACCTGCTTTTTTAGGAAAGGCCCCTCTTCAGAGTACTCCTGGCATTTGGCCATCCTCACATCAGTAGGTACCAAGAAAGACTGACTCTGTCCTTGTTAAATTGAAGCAAGTGAGACCACTAGGACTGGGACTGGGACTGACTCTGTGTGCCTGGCTTCCTGCATCCCAAGTTCAGAGAGTTCCATTACCAAGGAAGTGAGGTGAGGTTGCATCCTTCAGGAACTGAATGAGGTCACTGCCTTGGCAACCACTTTTTCCAAACAGTTGCTTTCAAGCGTACCATGAGAAGGAGGCTTACCCTACTTTCTGTGGCACTTTCACAAATTAGAATGGTATATCAACCATAGGCACCAAGAAACAGCTCTCCACACAGGCCTGATTTGGTCCATCTTCTCTATATTAGGAAGAGAGCCTTTAGTCCGGGGAGCACTGCAGTGAACCTTTGCACTAAAACTATTAGCAAGCACCTGGTGGAGGAGTCCTCCATAGGTAAGTGGGGCTTTTATAACATCTGATATCCGGTTAAGGGAGATCTCTTCTGATGACAGAGATGTGGCCTGGGGAGGCTCACATATACTCCTTTCCAGGAGAGTAACCAGAATCGTTCTGTCCTCTGTTCTGTTCTGTAGGGAATTCCTCTGGAACTGTAGAGAGGGGCCGACGGGCACGCATGCACTCCTACCCTGGAGCTATAGCAAGATGTTGCACTGTTCCACTGTTTTTCTGTTTAGGCGCATGGTTTCTGTTTTTTGTGTTTTGTTTTGTGTTCTATTTTTTTGATTGTTTGTTTGTTTTTGTTCATTTTGTTGTGTGATTTCAGTGGTAAAAACTTAAGGATTTTGGACGTAAAAATAGGTAATAAAGAGAGTAAGCCTGACACCCCTTTGGACTGTGTTTTAGGGAACTGCGATGAACTTTACTCGCCTTTGTTAAGCAGGATGATAGAAGCTCCTAGCTGGCTGCCTGGAGCACACCCATTGCAGAGGGCAATGCTTGCTGGGGACCTAAGAACTGAGCATCTCCCAGGTTAACAAGTGAAACTCCTTTAAAACCCCTTGTCACTCCAGATCAAGAGAGTCACAACCTTTCCCAGAGTCCCCTGTGTTTCTCCTTTGTTCGCAAAGCAATAAACCTCCCTTTTTCTTTTTCTCAAAACTCAGTCCTCATTATTAAATTGGTATTAATTGGCGTCAAGTTGAGGAATCGAACTTTAATTTACAAATTTGGTACCCGCCCTCCACCCCGGAACTTTGTGAGAGCTGTCTACTGAAATATTAGGAGATGAAGCATGCTTGGTGTGGAACTGAACAAAAGGAGCTAATCCTTTAAGTAAAAGGAGGGACTGAGGGACTCCCAGCAGCTGCCAAAGCCCTGTTGATTCAGGGAATTACCTCCTTCCTCCCCGCACTGTAAGAATTATGCCACCTCTGTCTTGTTAAAAAAGAGAAAAAGAAAAAGGGGACACTAAATGCAGTGAAGTCACCATGGAGACACTTTATTTTACATTTCAGGTTTCCCCTCTGTTAAAACATGTGGTCCCCCCCCTGTGGATATCTATGGTGCACACTGGTGTAGGAGATTTTTCTCTTATCTGCTCTGGTTTAAACGGTTCTCTCTGACAGCCATAGTCTGAACCTCCTTTCTGTCTGTCTTGTGTCTTTGTATCTGGCCCTTTGAGACATGTGCAATAATGTGTTGATATTATAAATTGTTTCTTGGGAATGATCTTAGCTGAATGTGTGTCTAAATGATGAAGTTTTATTTTAACAATCTGGTATCTGAATGTGTTTTTGAAGCATTGCAGAATCTTGCAGTTAAAAGTCGGGTTTAGGTAATTGTTTAGTTTATGATTTCAGATAATTCATGCCAGAGAACTTAAATACTTAGTATGGAAAACTGAAGAACTCTACTTCCAAGTTGGCAAGTAAATTCCCAATCATACAGTCTTTTTTTCACCAATTTTGAATTGGATAGCCTCGGAAAATGTCACTGTGTGTACCACTGCATTAATTTGGACAAGGATAGTAAATCATAGAATGGTATCTCTTGACAAAACAAGATGTAAAGATATAAAATTTTGTGAATTGTATCTTAAATTTGTATCATAATTTTCAACATCCGAACCTCAAAATTATGGTTAAAATGCCTTAGGCCTGAGGTGTCTGCTCAGAATAGCAGTTTTTGCTGCTCCTTCCAGACCTCAGCCATGATTTATATTGAAATGTAAATGAAAGAAGCCTGAAAGCTTAGTAGGAGACTGATTTGAGGCCTAAGGGAAAAAAAAGGTAAATTGTATGGTATTTACTAATTACTAGCCAGTCACTTTTTCTAGGACTCTTTTTTTTTCCTTAGATACTTTTATTTTTTGAGCTCATGATTTTGAGCATACAGACCTAGGTTAATGTTTTTCAGATCAGTTCTATCTTTGACCAACTGTAGACTTTTTGAAACATTGCAATGGAGATTTCACCTGAGAAAAGCAACAAGGCCTTTACTATTATTATGTGTGCACACTTTTGTTATGTGTTGTATGTCTACATATACATATGTCCGTATATCATATATATGATACACAAATTAACATATACAAGGAGCGCTCATAAAAAAGCGCTCATTAAAACAAATTTAAATAGGAGATCCAAAGATCTTTAATTCACGTGATTTAAATGTTTCAATTTAAATTGGATAAACAGATAAAAATCAATGTATTTAAATTTAAGCTTACAATTTTTTTAGGTGTTCAAAAATCTAATAAAATATTAATATCTACAAAATGTCTAATATGCCTTGGTTCTAGGACCTTTCCTTCAACATAAAAATGGTTTACACTGTCAATACATTTCTCTAGTATTTTGATAAATAAGTAAAGTCAATTTGATATGGGATTGCTCATTCATGAGTACTTTTCTTAGATATCTGATTGATTTACTAAGGTCTGAATAAGTTCTTATTAAAGTCTGTATAAGAATATAAAAATAAGTCATGTGTTAATGAGACAAAAATTTCTTAAAACATAAGTTTACCCATAACGTTGTATTTATTAAGTTTTATTTTCTCCAGAGCAAGCAACCATAAAAATTAAACAACTGATTAAATAAGAACTGTTATTTTAGAGCACTGTACTGCCATTGCTTTAAAAGCTAAACTTGGTTAATGTAGAAACATCAATGTAATTGTGATGCTATCAATGTTTTCATATCTTATAGGTATGCAAGTCTGTAAGGTAGAAACTTTAAAAGAGCATTATATCAAGCTGGTGCTCTGAAGTTGTATGGTAAAAAATATATTGGGGATTTATTTACCTGTTATCAATAAGATATGTAAACTTTTATGTTACTTTTTACATTGGGGAACAATTTAAATGTATTTTTTAGTTAATGAGAGCCTAATCGATGTAAAGGTTAAAAACTTTCAGCCTTTCTTTAATTCATGTTTTAAATGTGATATCATGGTGTTAGCTAATGTTCATGTGACCTCAAACAATTTATGTAAACTTTGTCAAATGATATTTAAAAATAAGGATTAGCTTTAGAACTAAAATACTTAAGATTTATAAAGAGCCCTGCCTTAGCTGAGATAAGGCTCTGTGTCCCATCTTACTACATGTGAGAATGACTACGAAACCAGTAGGTTAGATAATATTTCTTTAAAGTTATGTTAAAAAGTTGGTTTTTTTTAAGGTCAATATTCCTAGGATCTCAAACAGGGGATATAATGTATAACTCAGCCAAAAAATTCAGGGTAGCTGTTACACAAGCTAAGTATTTTTACTTTTGTTAATTTTATTTTGAAATTTTCTTATAAGTGATCTAAAGATTCTCTGTTACTGTTTTACAAACGTGTTGATTTAAGAACACAACATGGGTTTATTCAATATAATAAGTCATTACTTACAATACAGACAGAATAATACAGATAACAATTAATAAAAAGATAATTATATAGTTATAGACATTAAAGCCCAGTACTCTTAATATAAGGCTGTTAAAATTTATTTGCTGGATGTTTAAGATTAGGATTTAAAATTAAAGTTAAATGAAAAGAGCCAAGAAAACCAATATTTGGCTCTTGCCCTCTGAGTCAGTCTGAATCCAGGGAACAGGGGACTTCTCTAAAGAGCTTTGAAACTCTGAGCCACATAACCTCCTCCTGATCAGGGAGATTAATGAGACCACTGGAGAACAGAAAGCCAATCAGTGTATTTGTTACGAAGAGGAGAGTCATCAAAGAAAGGAGACATCCCTGATGCTTCCGAGGGAAGCCAAATGGTCAAGCAAGATCTGGACCCACCTAGCGCAAATGGCACTAGCAGAACTGAGAATCTGCTCTCAAGTTTCCCCAGAATTGACTCCCATAAAAGGTCAGCTGACTGTTAACAATAGATGGAAACAAAAGTCAGTTTGACTGCTTCATCTTAAACACTTAGCAAAGACAGTTAAGAACAAAATACATCCATTCCTGGGCATTTTAAATTATAATAATAATAATAATAATAATAATAATAATAATAATAATAATAATAATAATATAATGTTAAGGTATGCTCTTTATGTTTGCCTCCCAAAATAAGTAAGACTGGTGGCTACAAAGAAGAATTCTCAGACAGGAATGCCTGATACTTATAAAAAGAGACTATCAAGAAGACCTGCCACAGGGAGAAGTTTTCAGTTTAAGGCCTACAGATATTCCTAACCTACACAGGTTGGCTTGGTGTTTGCTAGTACAATTATCCAGCCCTGAGTAACAGAATTAAAGGTTTCTCAAAGAGACACAGAGGTCATACTAGTAACAGGATTTTACAAGATCAGATGACATTAAATTATTAAACTGTATCTTATGGGGAGGGACAAGTGTAACAGTAAAAGTTAAATATTAAATTGACAGTCCTGATAACTGGGGATATTAAAGACTGGTGAGGGAACTTCTATACAGTGACATGATCCAGGTGCTGCAACATTTATTCAGTACTCATGGTTTTTGTTTCTCTCAAAGAAGAACCCATCCCCAGATGACTTTACAACCTGTTCTTCCCCAATCAGACTTCAAACCGAACTGACTTCTAAAAGGCAACTCATGTCCCTCAACTGACTTCTAAAAGGCAACTCATGTCCCTCATCCCATGGCCACTCACGTCACCCTGTCTCAGGTCAGAAGAAGAAAAAATGAGTGACACCACTCTTCTTATAACAATGGAGAGAAAGATAAATAGACTATCAATATAAGTAATTAATTAAGTCAGGTAAAATCAGGGAGATCGGTTTTGGGTGAGTTCTAAAAATTTGGAGACTCTTACCTGAGGGATTAAAATTTCCTCAGTGCTCTTCCCGTAATCTATCAAAGATTTGAAAGGGACACAAAGAAAAGGCGGGAATGATAGACCCAACCTGATCTTTAATTTAAATTGGGAGCCATCTTGCCAAAAAGCGATGAAAAGATAATTTTGGCTTTACCATAAATTACTTCAAATTCTAAACCTGCTTGGAATGCCTGCCCACGCCTTGAACTCACCCATGCCCGGCTCTCTGACCAGATAGCAGCCCTCTCTGAAACTTTAGTGACACATCATAAATATTTGCCTTCTCTGGCCAGACAACAACCCTCTCTGAGGCTCTAATGGTCTTCATGAACACTGATGTAGGGACAGCAAAAAAAATGTAGACTGCCATTAGTGTGATGTTTGTCAGAGTTCTGTTATCTGTAAACCCCCTTTTGTGTAATTTTCTGGGCTATTAAGCTGCCTGTAGGAAAGCTGGGGTTGATGTCTTTTTCCCGCCGTTTTGTGAGGGAGAGGTAGCACAGCCAGTGGAAATAATAAGCTTAATTTAATTTGATTTTAATTAGAGTCAGTGGTCTTTTCTTGTGTCCTGGTCTAACAGGTAAACACTCCAAAAACATGGAGCTCTGGCAGCCTAAACACTTCTTGAGAAACTTCCTCTGAGTTTGGGCACTTGAAATATATGTTGTTGTAAGGAGCTTTAGCTTCCTTTCTAGTGATACCATCAAAGCTGAGTCTGCATCTGTGTGACCTGGAGGACATGGTTTCTTGTATTCTAATGAACATGAGGCAGCAGTGCTGAATTTTCTCTTTGTAGGTAAACTGTGGCCACTGGATACTAAGTGTCTCCCCGTTTGGACTGTGAAGCCATTTGGTCATCCTCCACTTTTTGTGGTGTTTCTTGCTGCTGTACTGGGAGTTTGGTATATGCTTTATGAAATACAACGAGTTCAACTGAAACCCAGTGTTGAAGAAAGTTCTGTCACTTGTGGTGGGTCAGGGTCTGAAGGAGAATGCACCAACCAGGCTTTTATCTCATAGAGCTTGCCCCCTTGTCCATAGAAATCTGACTCTGAACTTAGCCCAGAAAACTCTCCATATAAAATGATGCCTTTACATAGAAGGGTCTGCTGGCTGCACCATGTCAGTCACAAACCATTTGGAAGGCAATGGCAAATCCTCATGGCCACACCACAGATGTATTATCACACACCCACCCACCACTGCAATAGGCCCACTTCTCAGCAGGCTCCAACTTACTGGCATCTTTGTTCTACACCATTTTCATGAAACCCGGTAAATCATGGCATTCTCTGGTACACTCATGATCAGCAACAAGACATCTAAAGGTTCTCCAGTGCCACCTGGTTAAGGGAATTTCAAAGATTTCATTGTATTTATCTAGCCATTTTTCATGGATGAAGTTGGAGGCACTGTGGGTTTCAGTTCATTCAGGAAATATTAAATGGTGAGGAAGCTATTTTCAATGAATTCTCTGGAGAAATCTCACAGGCAAGTCTTCCCATAGAGTGGTCAAAAGGTCACATGAAGCCAGGCCCATTGAGGTCTTTAATGTGACGTCCATGGGTGTTCTGACTGTCAACAATGGCTGCCAAATCTTTCAGAATAAAATCATGTGATATTCTAGCTGATATTCCGAGGCTCTGTGGAAAGCCACCCTTGTATTTGATCTCAGTTTCCAAGGGAGAATCCCATGCGTGGCCTCCTAAAATCTGAACACAGTTTATGGCAATATTTCTCTGAGATCAGTTCGAGAACTCAGACTATAAGTGGAATCACAAAAGAGTTCAAGCCCAGATAGACCCAGTGATCACTTCCAACCACCAAACAAATGACCACAATTAAAACCAAAGCACTCCCACAAGGCCCTCATCTTCTTCCATATAGACACTCATCATAACCTGTGGCTGGAGGTTTCCATGAGGGGCTCAGCCCAAGACAGTGTACAAAATAACCTCCCTTGCCCGTCATTTGCCTAAAGTCAGGGTTGCCTGGACACCCTTTCTGAGAACCAGGAGTTATCAAATGAGCCTGCCGTAAATACTGCTCTGATTCTCCAATTTGAGGCCTACTGACTCTCGGGTATAGATTCTTTATGTGAATTGGAATCATGAGAAAACCCAAGCACCTATGGGCTATCCTCTGCAGGGTTTGAAGAACTCATTTGACAAAAAGGATCCCTATTTTCACTTGATGGAGATCAGTATCTTACAGAGGAAGGCGAGAGACTTCGTCCACAATGACTGCTTTTTTGGCCATTTTGGTTTTGGAAGCACACATTAATTGTTCGTTAGATGCATCAGGTGCTGAAAATCTATTCAACAACCTCAAACATGGCCAAGAGTCTGATGCAGACACATCCCTTTCCAAAGCAATTAAGCAAAGATCTACAGGTGATGCCCATTAATTTCCATTGAAAACCGTTTTCTTCAGGCTTCAAAAAGGGGTGGCCTGAGGCAAAGACCTTTCTGACATTCAGGGCAACAGAACAATAGGTAAGCATATGGCCCAAGGCAGGGTTTCTAAAATGATATCTGAGTTTTCTGAGATGATCCCATTCCCTTCAGCTATCCAGTACATAGCCATGTCACAGAGCTTGGAGGTGGTTCATGTCTTGGAAAAAAAAACATGAGCCTATTCTGGAGAGTGGCCAGAATTCAAGAAGAAAACAGGAATTTAGGAAGACAGTGGTTGTTGCCCATCCATTAGGCAAGACAAAATCCATTCATAAATTGGGCAGGATGAATGTTGTGAAGCTTTCTTCTATTCAGGACACATCCATTGATACATTCTCTTTTCTAATGTCTACAACCACGGACACAGTGGGATAAACAGACATAGAAACACTCGCATTGTCAAAAGACTTACTAGAAACAGTCCACTCCAATCCTAACAAACCGACTTTCCTACCTATTCTCAGATCATGAGACAAAACCACAAACTCACACCCACACCCAAAAAGTCACCTCCTTCCCCCAAGTAGGTCTATGACTATCCGGAGTGTCCTCTGACTGATGGGCCATAGTATGTTACTCCAAAATGGACTGTCCTATGTCAGATGTGGACTCCTTGGCCAACACTGTGAAGTTGTAACGTGCCAGTGGTGAGACACTACCTGCTTACTCAGGAAAGGCCCCTCTTCAGACCTTCCTGGCATTTGGCCATCCTCACATCAGTAGTTACCAAGAAAGACTGATTCTGTCCTTGGTAAATCCAAACATGTGAGGCCACTGGGACTGGGGCTGGGACTGCCTCTGGGTGCCTGTCTTCCTGGATCCCTAGTTCAGAGAGTTCCATCACCAAGAAAGTGATGTAGGTCACTTCTTTCAGGAACTGAATGAGGTCACTGCCTTGGCAACCACTTTGTCCTAATAGTTGCTTCCAAGTGTCCCAATTGATGGAGGCTGCCCCTACTTCCTGTGACACTTTCACAAGTTTGAATGGTATATCAAACATAGGCACCCGGGAACAGCTCTCCACACAGGCCTGGTATTGTCCATCTTCTCTACATTAAGAAAAGAGAGACTGCTTCAGACACACCCCTTCATCCTGACCAGGTTGTTTGTCGTGGAAGATGACTTTTGCTGTCTCAGGTCCTTCATAGCTTCCTATAGCTTCCCCAGGGTTCATTTCTGCATGGACCTTTTCATTTCTCAGCAGGTGGAAGATTTCTTACATTCCTGTATTGTAAGACCAACTCTGTCCCTGCTTTTCTGTAAAGTTAGATTGAGGGAACAGAGTATGGTTAGGGTTAATAACATGTTTGATTTGGCTTAGGAATCATTCTGCTGGATGAATAATGTTATTGGGAACCTGCAATATTTATTAGAATATATAGAGGGGAAATATATTTATGAAAACAGAAATATAGGTAAGATTTGAAGCCCAGAAGGGCTTTGGATCCTTGATTGGGATACTTAGGTTTGAATTATGTTCTGCACATGTGTCTCAGATAAATCTATACACAATGGCATAGGACCTTGTACCTTGGATGATTGAATGTCAAAGAGAACATCCAGTCAAAAAAGGATAGTTGGTAGGATTAGGAAGATAGTTGGTAGGATTAGGAAAAAGAGTGAGTATATGATTTGGACAAAAAGTTCTTTAGCAATAGGGTTTTGGGTAGAGAGAAAATGTAAATGTCAGCACATGTGAAGAGTCAGTCACAATGATGAACTGGGGAAAATATGTAGGAAAGCAGATATCATTAGAGACATTAGAAAATCAGCAAATGATAAAGTGATTGATAGGATTAGACATTTTCGACAGGCTTGAGTTTGAATAAATAAACTTAGGAAGAAACAAATATGTAGTCACCAATAGGATTGACATTTGAGAGCATTAGGCAACCTGGACATGGGTGATTTTCATAATCCATACTCATATTCCATTTAGGCTTTAGTACAGTCGTAAGTGTGACTTTGCATTTTGTGGCCAGAATATTACTGTGATAAAATGTATATGTAGATCAGGTGACATGAGTATTTGTTGCACCATTTCTGAGAGCAATATTTTGAAGAGATATAAATTAGTATTCGGGGCACAAATAGGTGTACAATGTGTGTATGAATATAGAGAGAATGCATGAATAGACCATACTGTGAATAAATAATATAACTGTTTCCAAATTTAGAAATTGGAATAAATTGATATCCCAAAATACACAGGAAATCTTATATTGATATACATACATTCATTCCAACCAGTTATATATCTAATGGTAATATTAGGGTTGTAGTTTATCATAAAATGTGTGTGAGTTTTGCTTCAAAATTTATTATGGAAATCGAAAATAATGTGTTTGGAAAGAAGTCTCATGAAATAACCAGTCAAAAACCAGGAGGAATACATGTGTTCTGAAGCAGGAAGTGACTGAATGTGTTACAAATGTCTTTCAATTTGTGAACTTGTGGATGAAATGTATATTCTACGATGTATAAAAACTGAAGAAATAGTAATGTACCAGTGTTGAATTAAAATGAACATCAAAATACACATCATGTCCCATAGAAATCTACTTTCATTGATGTTAAATTGGGTCAGTTACTGTAGAAATATAAGGCTTTGTTTGCACCATTCACTGAAGTGAGTTTTCAGTACTAGGAAACAAATATGTATTTCAGGTCGATGAATATTTCTAAAAACAATCTTATGAAAAGTTGATTATAAAAGCACATACATGAACATCAGTGAATTATTTAGGGAGTGTATAATAAGACACATATATTTCATATTTTGAAAATATATATATCACACAGATACATTAGAAAGTAGCAATATATATGCCAATCAAAATTCATCATGAAATATATATCATTCACAGATCCAAAAATATGAATTTTACTGAACATGGATTTATGTATAATGTTTTTCAACTAAGAAGCTCACTCATAGTTTGAATTTTCAGTTCCAAAAATATTTAGGAGGAGTCTTCTCTTCTCATACTTTGTATCTCCCAATTTAGCCACCTCACAAAAATGTACGTGTGATACCAGGTAGGATTTTATATGTGCATATAAAAATACATGTGCTGAATTGGCTACAGAAAAAGGGAGACAGAAATTCACATATGTGTTAACTTTAAAAACACATGGAGAACTATTTCAACAAAAAATTAACAAGATTTATAACTCTTACCCTATATCATGCAAAAGGCAAGACCAACTATACGCCATGCCTCCTCTCAACCGCTTGTATTTCTATTCTGTTTGGGTTATTTTTCTCCATCATATTAGGATTAGTAGTCAGAGTCTAGTAGGGTATGTGTTAGTGTCAGGGATTCAGTATTTTGAATGGAAAATTGAAAAATGAATCCAATGTGTATGTAAATATGTGCTACACCAAAATCTTCCCACTCTCATCCAGAACAATGCCTTGACAACACCTACGGCCCAAGTATGACACAATCAGAGGAGAAAAGTTAGAAAATCCCTGAATACATATCTAGAATGGAATATGATCAGAAGTTCACAACCTTGGAAGTGGTAGAGGAGTTTCCAAAAGTAAGGGACAGGGTAAACCCTCCAAAAACTTGAAGGTCTGCTGGCCTAGAGACTTCTTGAGAAACTGCCTGTGAGGTTGGGGACTTGAAATATATGTTGTTGTCAGGAGCTTTAGCTTCCTTTCTAGTGAGACCATAAAAGCTGGTTCTGCATCAATGTGACCTGGAGGATATGGTTTCTTATTTTCCAATGAAAATGAGACAGCAGTGCTGAATTTTCCATTGTAGGTAAACTGTGGCCCCTGGGGGCTGAATGTCTCCCTGTGTGGACGTTGAATCCATATAGTCATCCTCTATTTTCATGGTGTTTCTTGCTGCTGCACTGGGAGTTTGGTATTTGCTTCATGAAATACAAGGAGTTCAACGGGGACACAGTGCAGGAGGGATTTCTGTCACGTGTGGTGGGTCAGGGTCTGCAGGAGAATACAAGAACCAGGCCTCTATCCCACATAGCTTGCCCCCTTGACCATAGCAACCTGATTCTGAACAATGTCCTGAAACCTCTCTATGTAACAAGGTGCCTTTACATATAAGGGTCTGCTGGCTTCACCATGTCAGTCACAAGCCATTTGGAATCCAATGAAAGATCTACATGGCCCCACCACAGATGTTTTATCACACACCTGCCCACCATTGCTCTAGGCCCACTACTCAGCAGGATCCAACTTTCTGGCATCTCTGTTAAACACCATTTTCATGAAAACCAGTCAATCAAGGCACTGTCTGGTATACTCATTGTTGGGAAAAGTATAAACGGCAGCCATACCCCAGAGAAAAACCCCAACATGGTGCCTAAGGACTTCTTCTTCCTACCTTCTTTTTTCTGCAGTGGTGCCAAATGTTCCCACCCGTGTGAACTCTCCCGCTGGCGCCAATTTGAAATCTCGCTGGTGGGGAACCTTAGCCCCAATAAGAACTAATTCCTGGGCTCCAGAGCTGATATCTGAAAGAACTAACCAATAAACGGTTTGCCTGCCATTTATCTAAGCGCTTCCATCTTCCCCTTAGTTCTATATAAGCACACAGCTTTTTGCAATAAAATTGGAATTCTCCCAGCGAAGTGCCTTTGCGTGGGAAGTTCTTTCATTCTGGTGCTTCATGTGAGGATACGGGTGAGCTCTTTCTAACAAGAGCCCCGTCCCCTGCTCCCCCGGAGACACTCCATCATGGTCCGCTCTTTTCAGACGCCGGCTTCCTGCACCCACCACAGATCTGATATATGTAAGCCTCCCCTGACCCTGGCTCTGCAACTCCCTTCGGGCTACCACTGGTTTTGTGACCTTGATCTTCTGGCACACTCTCGAGGCCCTGTAGGGGGCAGGAAATTCCTGCCTCTAAGACCTTTACTGGTCACAGTGGACCCTCTGGTGATCCGTTTTCCTTTGGGGCGTGAGGCTTCTGAGTTTACACAAGAGGCTCTGTGGTTTTTTCTCCTCTGCTGCCGCTGCCGCTGCTGGCTAGAGTTGCTGTTTGCTGCAGGGCTGCTGTGTCTGGCTGAAGCTGCCTCTCTGCTCGGGGAAAACTGAACTCCCGTCCTAGAACTACATTCTGCCGGAACCGGAGTTCTGTTTTCATTACTGACTTTTTCCGCTGCGTTCAAAAACTTTCCTGACGTCAGGTTGCCCGTGGCTCCGAACCCATTGGGTCTCACAGATCGCACATCACTGGTGACGCCCAGGTAGTGCCCTCTGTATTTCCTCATGACGGCTGGTCATTTTGGGGACGCCCACCTGACCCCCGTTCGCCCTGAGCTTCCTGAAAGCCGTTCCAGCCCGGGTTTTCTCTTTGTCTCTCTCACTTACTCTTATTCTCTCTCTCTCTCTCTCTCTCTCTCTCTCTCTCTCTGTCTCTCTCTCTCTCTCTCTCTGTCTTCCTTCTCTCCCTGTGACTATGGGCACCTCTTCATCTGTACCTGAAGCCTCACCTCTCAAATGTCTAATTAAAAATCTGGCCACATTCTCCCTCACACCAGACATCAAGCCCAAACTTCTAATCAAATTCTGTACCCAAGATTGGCCTACATATCCACTGGATAATGGCAATCATTGGCCTCCAGAAGGCTCCTTACATCCAAACTTCATCTGCGACCTTTTTAACTACTTCCAGCATCTGAAAAAGTGGAGTGAGATTCCCTGCATTTAAGGTTTTAGCCTTCTCAGACAGCACCCTGTCGCTGCTCCTCCTGCCCTCCCTCTCAGGTCCTCCTTGTTTGCAAACCCTTATCTTCCCCTACGTCTACTCCTGACTTCACAGATTCTTCCTCATTCAACCCAGCAGATGAACCCCCACCTTATCCCCCAGTCCTATCTGCCCCTTCTCTCCCACTATACCCTCCTCTTCCTCTGCCTGATTCCAGGGATCCTCAGCCTTCCATTTCATCCTCCTCCCCTCCGCCCTCTTCTGCCTGCTCCACCTCCTCCTCTTCCAAAGAGACACTCCCTGCCCCTCCCTCTCCTTCCTGTCCGCCTCCTGCCTCTTTCAGTCCTCCTGTTACCAGGTCTAAGGGACTCCTTCCCACCCCCAAGACAATCGCACCCCTTTGTGAGATAGCTGGTCCCGAGGGTGTCATCAGAGGCCAAGTGCCCTTCTCCATGTCGGACATTACTCAGCTAGAGAGGAAGTTAGGCTCATTCACCACTGACCCCACCACTTGCATTCGGGAGTTTCAATGGGTCCTGCAAGCATATAGTCTCACTCATAATGACATCTACATGCTCTTGGCCAATACACTTCTCCCTGAGGAAAGGCAATGGTCTGGGAGCTAGCCCAAGCCCATGCTGATGAAAATCATAGGACCAATCCTAACCACCCCACAGGCCCTCATGCTGTCCCAGAGCAGGATCCTCTATGGGATTACAACACCCCTGAAGGCTTACAGTCTAGTGACCTTTTTACATCCTGCCTCTTGGCGGGCCTGAAAAAGGCCATCCGCAAGGCTGTTAACTTTAAAAAGGTGCAGGAGGTCATTCAAAGGAAGGAGGAAACACCTTCAGAATTTCTGGATAGACTAACCAAGGCCCTTTAACAGTACACAAACCTCAACCCAGAAACCCCTGATGGCCGTCATGTCTTAATGAAATATGTTCTGGCCCAAAGCTACCCTGACATTAAAGCCAAGCTTAAAAAGCTTGAACAGGGCCCTGCTACTCCTTAGACTAAAATCCTCGCTGTCGCTTTCAAGGTTTTTTATGATAGAGAGGATGAAAGTGAATGCCGTAGGCAGAGGGCTGAAAATGCCAAGTTCCAAATGTTGGCCCAGGTCATTCAGAGAAGGCCATCACCACGCCATCCCAATATGACACCCCCGGGAGCTTGCTTCAAATGTGGTAAGGAGGGACATTGGGCCAGGGATTGTCCTTCACTGAGGACACCCTACAACCCCTGCCCAAAATGCCATCAAAGGGGACACTGGGGGGCAGACTGCCCAACAACCCGAGAGGGAGGTTGGTCAGCCGCCAGGCAACCACAGCCTTTCTTGGGCTTAGCAGAGGAGGATTGACGGATCCCTGGGCTTTCCCTCCAGACTATTACCATCAAGAATCAAGAGCCTAGGTTTACCTTCCTGGTGGATGGATGCTTCATTACCTTCCTCTTGGATACTGGTGCCACTTTTTCGGTCTTAAGGGAGTATTGGGGTTCTCCCACACCCTCAAAAACTCCTATTGTCAGGGTAGGAGGTAAACAGATTTTCCCTCAAACCCCCCCATCATGTTATATGCAGGGATCCCTTTTGTCCTTCACTCACTTCTTTCTCGTTATGAGCCATTGCCCCATTCCCCTTCTGGGAAGGGACATACTCTCACTATTAAAAGTCACCATTCACATATCACCCCACACCTCTCCTACCTCTCATTTCCTCATGATGTTCCTAGGGGCAGATACACCTCCTTAATGCACTCTCCCATGACTCTCTAAACCAGTTAAGCCTGAGGTTTGGGACACAACTACACCCCTTATGGCTAAATGCAGTCCTATTCATATTGTCTTATGGGACCCTTCAAGATATATTAGTCAATCACAATATCCACTCACAACCACAGCCCTCCGCGAATTAGAACCCATCATCCAGGATTTATTACAAAAGGGGTATCTTAGGCCTACACACTCTAATTTCAACACCCCCATTCTGGCACTTAAGAAACCTAAAGTGTCCTACAGGCTGGTTCAAGACCTTCTCCTTGTCAACTCCTCTGTGGTCCCCATCCACCCGCTAGTGCCCAACCCTTACACCCTCCTCTCTCAGATCCCTGCCACTACTACCCACTTCTCGGTCCTAGGTTTAAAAGATGCATTCTTTTCTATTCCCTTGTTCTCAGAATCTCAGAATATCTTTGCTTTGACATGGACTGACTCTCACTTCCACCATTCTCATCAGCTTTCCTGGACTGTCCTCCCACAGGGATTCAGGGATAGCCCCCATCTCTTTGGCCAAGTTCTTGCCCAGGACCTCACATCCTTTCACCCGACCTGTCCTGACACTATTCTCCTTCCATATGTCAATGACCTTCTTCTATGTAGTCCCTCTGGGAACACTCTCAATCCCACACAGCTCAGCTTCTTAATTTCCTAGCAGACAAGGGATATAGGGAGTCTCCCCACAAGGCCCAGGTTTCCCATTCTTCTGTCACCTCTCTTGGTTTTTGCCTTAGACCCAGGAAAAAGGAAATAACACTGGATAGGAGGCAACTCCTCTCTGATCTTCCAGTGCCCAATATGAAAGCCAAAATACTATCATTCCTAGGATTAGCAGGTTATTTTAGGGCCTGGATCCCAAATTATTCTCTTCTATCCAAACCCCTGTATGACCAAGCAAATGGACCCCCTAGTGAATCTCTTGTCTCCTCCCCCATCTACCACTTCCGCAGGTTTCAGCAACTCCTCTTAAAGGCACCTGCCCTTCACCTTCCTGATCTTTCAAGACCATTTCATCTATATGTCCATGAAAAAGGGGGGCAAGCACTTAGGGTCTTAGGTCGAAACTATGGGCCTACATTTGCACCTGTGGCATATTTTCCAAGAAACTAGACTCTACCATCCGTGGGTGAGCCCCTTGCTTAAGAGCTCTGGTTGCTGGACAAATTTTACACAAAGAAGCCTCTAAGCTGAGTTTTGGGGCCCCTTGAACTATCCACTCCCCACATCACTTGAAAGATCTTTCAGCTTATAAGGGCCTTCAAACCCTTCCTCCATCCAGAGTTCTGTCGCTCCTCACTTCCTTTCTGGAAAACCCTAATATTACTTTCCTCCCCTGCTCTGCACTGAACCTTGCCTCACTGCTCCCAATGACTCCCACGTCTAACACACCAACTCATAATTGCTTGGAAACCTTAGAAGATTTCCTCCCCTGTCATTCTTCCATTTCTGAGGAACCACTCACCAAGCCTGACCTTATCTGGTTTACTGACAGCAGTTCCTTTAGGCAGAACGGCACTCATTACTCTGGATATGCTGTAGTTTCAGCCACTGAGATTATAGACACCAAAGCTTTGCCTTCAGGAACTACCAACCAGCAGATTGAACTTATAGCAGCCACTCGTGCCTGCCTTCTAGCACAAGGCAAATCCCTCACCCTCTATACTGATTCAAAATATGTCTTCCAGATCTTATTATCCCATGCTTCAATATGAAGGGAGCGACGCCTACTTACCACCAAAGGTAATGCGATCACTAATTCGGCTCTTATAACCAATCTGATGGAGGCCTCCCACTTACCCACCCAGTTTTGAGTTGTCCATTGTAGGTCCCATCAGAAGGACGGCTCTCTTATCACTGAGGGCAATGCCAAAGCTGACCAGGCGCCACGAATGCCTGCTACCACTTCCAATTATGGCCCCTATGGGGTACATATTATGGCCACTTTAGACAGCTCATCTGAAGCCCCTACTTCTTCCAGTAAGAACAAGATCTTTTTAAGTTCCTTCATACTCTACACCATTCCAATTCTCAGTCTTTGACCCTTTTTTTACAGAGCTTCTTCTCCCTCAACCCTTCTGACATAGCCATGATAGAGAATATAGCCTCTAATTGTCAGATCTGTCAGCGGACCAAACCTCATACTTCTTTAAGGCCCAAACCTTTCCCTTTCCACCAAGCCCGGGGACACATTCCCGTTGCTGACTGGCAAGTAGACTTCACCAACATGCCCACAGTATGGCACACTAAATACCTCCTTGTCTTTGTGGACACTTTCTCTGTTTGGGTTGAGGCATTTCCCACTTCCAATAAAAAGGCTTCCACTGTAACTTCAATCTAACTGACAGACATCATCCCTAGGTTTTGTATGCCCACTTCCCTACAATATGACAATGGCCCTGAGATTATTTCTAGGATCACACAAAAGGTCTCTCAAGCCCTCTCCTTCAAGTGGCATTTCCACTGTCCATATTACCCCCAGGCTTCAGGGAAAGTGGAAAGGGTAAATCATACTCTGAAGGAAGTCCTTACCAAATTGACAATGGAATTAAACTTAGACTGGGTCAAAATCCTTCCCTTTGCTTTGCTTCGAATCAGAGCTCTCCCTAAGAAACCATCTTTACTGTCTCCCTTTGAGATAATGTATGGAAGACCTCTTATACCCTCTGGGTTGGTCACTTCACAAGGACCTCTCACCCGAGATTTGTCTTTGCCTCTCTTGTTTCATCTCCGCTCTGAACACTGGAAATGTCAGAACTGGCTTCTTCCGGACCCAGTCTCCTCTCCAAACACTCCTCCCTTAACACCTGGGAGTCTAGTCTATTATAATACCCCAGAGGAGAAAGGGACTCTTGCACCAAAATGGGAAAGCCCCTATCCTTTCATTCTCTGTACCCCCACCGCCGCCAAACTCTCCTTACCAGACAACCGTCTCACTCCCTGGATTCCCATTTCTAGGTTGAAGCCATATCACAAGGAGGCCCCACCTGCTGACCACAGGACCATGCCAGAGGAACTCCAAGAATCACCTCCTGAAGCTCCCCTTTAATCCTGCTTTCCACACCCATCTCACCCATTTAAGTTGCGGCTCACACGGTGTTCTCTGCAGCCCAATTCCTCTTAAAGAAGGCACAATGAGCTCTCCCAACACCCTAGTCTTCTCTAACTGCTTGTTTTTTGTGCTCTGCTTTTTTTCTGTGCTCTGTTGGGACTTGTCTTTACCCTCCTAACCTACCATGTATTTATTCACTCTTCGGGAACGATACTCAGAACATGGCATGCAGAAGGTCCGCGCAGTGGATGCAACTACTTGCTTCATCCACAACTGCACCTCTATTTCCCTAAAATTGTCACCTTCAAGGACCTTCGTCCCTGGTAGCTGGAACTGGCCTTTCATTTGCTTCCTTTTTAATCAAACCAAAGACTATTGTCATTGGTGGCCTGAGATATATAATGGGTGTCCCTATTGGTCATGCAGGTTCCATGATGAACGTGGTAGCTGTTCTTACCACTCACTTGGCTACTCTGAAGGGTTGACTTCTAGTTACCTAAAGTGGCATAAAGGCTCTTCATCCGATAACAATGGATCGTATACTTCAGATATACCTGACCCCAAGGCCAAACGTTGGGGCTATGTTGAGTTTGCTGTCTATGCTCGGACAACCTCAGCAAGACCCACAGGGTGGATGACTGTTGGCCGCACCCTGATTACGCCACCTAAGGCAACCAATCATGTAGTCGAACACATTAAGGAGTCAGAATCAAAACTGGATAAAGGCCATTGCAACAGATGTTTTTTCGTCCTCTGCCTGAGGATCAAAAGAAGTATATTTCCTATATGCTTCCATAATTCTCTCCAGAATCATAGAGGGAGACTCATTAGGACGTTGGATTATCTCTCTTACCATGGCCAAATTAGTCGGCCCTCTGGCGGCCACTCGGAGCCCCGCTATTAGAGCCCTGTGATAAGTGGAAAGATGCTACCAACCTTCAAAGGTGTTGGGATCCCAGTTTGGTCGGTTCATGGGCCCATAAGGATGAAGAGGGAGCATCACAGTGGCTTCTGAGTTTTCTATTTTCCGTAGCTGGCGGGTTTCTTTAGGTGGCCCAGCTTCCACCAGAAAAGGAGGGGCTGCTGCTGCTGCGGAGAAGTCCCTTGGAGGGCTTGGGTCTGGCCCAATTGCCTCTAGTGGCGGAGAGGCTGAGTTAGTGGCGGGAGAATCATCTGGAATGTGTTGGGGGTTGGGGAGCGAGGGCAGAGGATAAGGAGGGGGAGGATTGTCCAGTCTTGTGACTCAGGAAGAATGAGGGAAAGATGGGGAGGAAACGGAAGGTTTGAATGATAGGATCCTGGGGAAGGGGTATATGGCTGTTGATCTGCGTGGCCACGTGGTCCCGGCTGAAAGACAATATCTCTGACTTTTCGGATTAGAGGGAAGTAGAAGGATCCTTCTGGGGGCCACCCGACTTTGAGGATGGGCAATTCTGAAGCACAGAGAGTCTGCCAGGTCTGACATTTAACTGAAAAATAATGATTCTGGGCCCTTGAGCGGACATCAGTCCAATGATCAAGGGTCAGCGACAGAAGCGTGAAAGTGCTTTGTCCCATAATGGGAATTACTCAAAAAGAGACAGTGAAGACACAAACGCAACACAGACAAAGACAAACAGTAAACGTTTAACATGGGTCCAAGACAAATATTAGAACTCAGTAACTGGCAAAACCTGATGGGTTAGACAATAAAGACAGACAGTAAACTCAACATGAGTTCGGGACAATGAACAAAACTGTGTAGCCAGCAAAACCTGATGGGCTGGCAAACCGAATCCTGAAGCAAAATATAACCGAGTTGAGGAAACTAATATTCCTTGATTTCCCTCGTCCTCTGGAGTGTCCCCCAGGGACGTGGCCAGTAGCTCTGTGACACGTCTGCCACCCACTGTCAGAGAGAGCTAATGCTCTTCACCGACAGCCACTTTGCCAAGCCCTAACCTGAAACCCGAAACCAGAAAGAGGCGCCTTTCTTACCCCGAGAGGAGTCCCTTGGGGTCTTTCGTCCGCTGCTCCGGATATCTCACCTGGGGCCTCCAGATGAAAAGGTGGGGCGAACATCGGAGGAAAAGACCACCAACAGGCTTTCTCATGCAACACCAAAGGGTTTATTGGGGGTATAGCATGCTGGAGCTCAGGGCTCACTTCAGAGGAACAAAGAACAAAGAGCCCCGAGAACCACTTGAGCGGAGTTTATATACATTCTTTAGAGAGGGCAGGGACTTTACATACATAATAGCCTCCTTTAGCAAATCATCATATACCGCGGGAAAATCAAATAACAACTCTAAAACATGATTAGCACATTCATTGGCGGGAACAGGTTGGGCAGGGGGTGATTGGTCAGCCGTAAGAAGGGGTATACATTTAAATTGATTGGTGGATGCACTGTGATGTATACGTGGTGAGCTGCATGGTTTCTGGGAAGGGGCTGTTAAGTAACTAGGTCCTCAGGGAAGATTTCAACACACATCTAATGTGCAAATCCGGGAATTGTCTTAACTGCCACAGAAATTTCAGGTGCTGAGTGCAGCTTGGAAACTTTACAAAACCTGGTTCTTTACATTTCAATTTCAATTTCTTTTATTCTTTCAGAACCTTACAGAGGAAGGTGAGAGAGTTCATCGACAATTACTGCTCTTTTCGCCATTTTGGTTTTGGATGCACACATGGGATCTTTCTTTAGATCCATCTGGTGCTGATAATCTAAGCCACAGCCTCAAACAGGGCCAAGAGGCTGATTAAAACATATCCATTTCCAAAGCAATTACTACTCTGAAGTCAGTTACAGAACTCAGTCTTCTAGGAGAATCACGTCAGTGTTAAAGCCCAGGTGAACACAGTCATCTCTTCCAAAAGCCACACAAGTTACCACAATTAAAATCAAAACAATCCCACATGGCCCTCATCTACTTCCATATAGTCACTCATCATTATCTCTGGCTGGAGGTTTCCTTAAATGGCACAGCCCAATAGAGTGTCCATAATAAGCTCCCTTCTCCTCATTTACCTAAATTCAGGGTGGCCTGGACACCCTTCCTGTGAACCAGGATTGATCACATAGTTCTGCCATTAATACTGCTCTACTTCTCCAATTTGAGGCCTACTGACTATCAGGTATAGTATGTGATTTGGAGTCATTATTAAACCCAAGCACCTTTGCAGGGATTGGAAGAACTCATTTGACACAAAAATTCCAATACTCCCTTGATGGAGGTCAAGAACCAAACACAGGAAGGCAAGAGACTTCACCCACAATGACTGATTTTTTGACATTTTGGTTTTGGATGCACACATTGGATCTTTCTTTAGATCCATCCGATGCTGATAATCTAAGCCACAGCCTCACACAGGGCCAAGAGGCTGATTCAGACACATCCCTTTCCAAAGTAATTAAGCAAAGAGGCACTGGTGATGCCCATTCCTTTCCATTTTAAAACTGTTTTCTTCAGGCTTCACAAAGGGTGGCCTGAGGCAAAGACCTTCCTGACATTCAGGGCAACAGAACAATAGGTAAGCAAAAGGCCCAAAGCAGGGTTTCTCTACTGAGACTTTCCTGGTCACACTGATATCTGAGTTTTCTGAGATGCTTGCCATTCCCTTCAGCTATGGATTACATGGCCACGTCACAGAGTTTGGAGGTGGTACATATTTTGGACACAAAACCATGAGCCTATTGTGGAGAGTGGCCAGAATTCAGGAAGAAAACAGGAACTTAGGAAGACAGTACATGTTGTCCATCGATAAGGCAACCTGCAGTCCATTCCTAAAATGGGTAGGATGAATGCTGGGAAGCTTTCTACTAGACAGGACACATCCATTGATGCATTCTCTTTTCTAATGTCTACAACCACGGACACAGTGGGATACACAGACAGAGAAACACTCGCCTTGTCAAAAGACTTTCTAGAAACATTCCACTCCAAACCAAGCAAGCCGCCTTTCCTACCTATTCTCAGAACATAAGACAAAACCACAAACTCACACCCACACTGAAAAAGGCACCTCCTTCCCCAAAGTAAGTCTGTGACTATCCAGAGTGTCCTCTGACTGGTGGGCCATACTATGTTCCCCAGAAATCGCCTGTCCTGTCTCAGATCTGGTCTCCATGGCCAACTCTGTGAAATATCAGGGGCCCGCGGTGAGCCACTTCTTGCTTTCTCTGGAAAGGCCAGTCTTCAAAATTTCCTGGCATTTGGCCATCCTCATATCAGTAGGTACCAAAAAAGACTTACTCTGTCCTTGGTAAATCCAAACAAGTGATCCCACTGTACTGGGACTGGGACTGGTTCTGGATGCCTGGCTTCCTGGATCCCAAGTTCAGAGAGTTCCATCATCAAGGAAGTGAGGTGAGGTCACTTCCTTCAGAAACTGAATGACGTCACTGCCTTAGCAACCACTTTTTCCGAACAGTTGCTTCCATACTTCCTCTGACACTTTCACAAGTTAGATTGGTATCTCAACCATAGGAACCCGGGAACAGCTCTCCACAAAGGCCTTTGTTGGTCCATCTTTTCTACATTAAGGAGAGAGGGTGAATGAGACACAACCCTTCATCCTTACCAGGTTGTTTTCCATGGAAGATGACTTTTGCTCTCTCACGTTCTTCATAGTTGCCTACATGTTCTCCAGGGATCATTTCTGCATGGACCTTTGAGGTTTTCAGCAGGTGGAAGATCCACTACATTCCTGTATTGTAAGACCAACTCTGTCCCTGCTGTTCTGTAATGTTAGATTGAGGGAACAGTCTATGGTTAGGGTTAATAACATGTGTGATTTGGGTTAGGAATAATTCTGCTGGATGAATAATGGTATTGGGAACCTGCGATATGTATGAGAATATATAGGTGAAATATATGTATGAAAACAGAAATCTAGGTAAGATTTGAAGCCCAAAAGAGCATTTTGCCCTTGATTGGAATACTTAGATATGAATTAGGTTCTGCACAGATTGGTCAGATTAATCAATATACAATGGCATAGGACCTTGTACCTTGGATGATTGAATGTCGAAGAGAACATCCAGTCAAAAAGGGATAGTCGGAAGTGAAAGGTTAATAAAATAGGTATTTGTCACTTCCTGGGAAGAATGTTGTGTTTATTCTGAGCATAATGGAGTTGTAAAAAAAAATATGATTAAATTAAAAAGACACCTTGAAGAGTGTCAATGAGAGAGTGAGAGGACCAAAAAAAGTGGTTTGAGTCTTGGTTCACATAGTCCCCCTGTTTGACTACTTTTTTATCAACCCTGGCCTGTCCGATAATAATCTCCATATTATTGCTAACTATAAAACCCTGTTTGCTCAACCGTGTAATTTCTTTTCTCTAAGCTCAAATTGGACAAGTTAAACTCATGGTAATACCCCACTAGCAGACATAGAATGTGACACCCCACAATGATCACTTTTATGATTAAAAGTAGCTAGAAGAAGAAGTGGGGAATGAAAGATTAATAAAATAGGTACTTGTCACTTTTTTTTCTGTATGCTTAACAAAACACTGTTGAAATCTTGAGAACTGTTTGCTAATCTTGTTCCCAGAATGTCCTGTCTCCAAATGCCAAACTGCAGAATGTACTCCCTCACCCGGTTGAATGCAAACCGCCCACTCTCCCTCACCCATCAATAAACTTCACTCCCTGCCCTCCCCAAAGAAAGTATATAAGCTCTGCTTAAGCTCTTCTCAGGGCTCTCTGCTCTATTCAAGTGAGCTCCGATCCCCTGCATGCTGACCCCCTATAAACCCTTTGCTGTTGCATGAGATAGTCTTTTGGTGGTCTCTTCCTCCGAAGCTCGCCCAGTGTTTACTTTGATGATTGGGTGTAGAAAAGAACATTCAGTCAAAAAAGGATAGTCGGTAGGATTAGGAAGATAGTTGTTAGGTTTAGGAAGAAGAATGAGTATAGGTTTTGGAAAAAAAATATTCTTTATCAATAGGGTTTTGTTTAGAGTGTGAATGTAAATGTTAGCCCACGTGAAGAGTCAGTCACAATAGTGAACCGGAGAAAATATGTAGGAAAACAGATATCAATAGAGATATTACAAAATAAGGCAAAATATAAAGTGGGTGATAGGATTAGACATTTTCAACAGGGTTGAATTTGAATATATGATCTTAGGAAGAAACCAATATGTAGTCACTAATTGGATTGGTATTTGAGAGCATTAGGCAACCTGGACATGGCTGTGTTTAGTAATCCATGTTCATTTTCAATTTAGGCTTGGTACAATAATAAGTGTGAACCTTGCGTTTTGTCTGCAGAATATTACTGTGATAAAATGTATATGTAGATCAGGTGACATGAGTAATTTTTCCATCATTTCTGGGAGCAATATTTTGAAGATTAATAAGTTAGTATTGGGGGTACAAAGAGGTGTACCTTGTGTCTATGAATATAGAGCTAATGCATGAATAGACCATACTGTTAATAAATAATATAACTGGTCCACTTTAAATAATGCATTGGATTCATATCTTAAAATATATAAGAAATCTTATATTGATATACATAGATTCATTCCAACTAGTTATACATCTAACAGTAAAATTAAGGTTATGGTTTATCATGAAAGGTGTGTGAGTTTTTCTTCAAAAGTGATTATGGAAATCAAAAATAATATGTTTCGAAAGAAGTCTCATGAAAAGACCAGTCAAGAACCATGAAAAAATACATGTGTTCTGAAGCAGGAAGTGATTGAAAGTGAAACAAATGCCTCTAAATTAGCGAACTTTTGGATGAAATATATATCCTATTATGTGCATAAACTGAAGAAATAGTAATGTACCAGTTTTGAATAAAAATGAACGTCAAAATACACATCATGTCCCATAGGAATCAATTTGCATTGATGTTAACCTGGGTCAGTTACTGTATTAATTTTAGGATTTGTAGGCACCATTAACTGAAGATAGTTTTCAGTTCTAGGAAACAAATACATATTTCAGGTGGATGAATATTTCTGACGATAATCTTGTGAAAAGTTGATTATAAATTCACATATATGAATATGAATGAATTTAGGAAATGTATAAAAAGACACATGTATTTCATATTTTGAAAAATCTGGAAAGTTTGTATATATATATATATACACACACACACACACACACACACACACACACACACATACACACACACATGCACACAGACATTAAAAGGTAGCAATATATATGCCAATTGAAATTCACCATGAAATATATATCATCCACACATTCAAAAATATTCATTTTACTGAACATGGATTTATGTATAATGTTGTTAAACTAGGAAGCTCACACAGAGTTCGAATTTTAACTTCCAACAGCATTTAGGAGAAGTGATCTCTTCTCACAATGTGTATCTGCCAAGTCAACCACCTCACAAGAATGTACGTGTTGTACCTTGTAGGATTCTATATGTGCATATAAAAATACATGTGCAAATAGGCTACAGAGAAAGGGAGACAGGAATTCACATATTTGTTAACTTTAAAAACACATGGAGAACAATTTCTACAAAAGTTGACTAGATTTATAACTCCTACACTACATAATGCAAAAGGCAAATTCAACTATACCATGCTTCCTCTGAACTGCTTGTATTTCTATTCTGTTTGGATTATTATTCTCCATCATATTAGGATAAGTAGTCAGAGTCTAGTAGGCTAAGGGTTAGTGTCAGGGATTCAGTATTTCCAATGGAAAATTGGAAAAGGTATCCAATGTGTATGTAAGTATGTGCTTTGAAAAATCTTCCCACTCTTATCGAGAACAATGCCTTGACATTACCTTTGCCCCAAGTAAGACACAATTACAGGAGAAGAGTTCGAAAATCTGTGCATATATATATGGAATGCAATATGCTCAGTTGTTCACAAACGTGGAGGTGGTAGAGGAGTTTACAAAAGTAATGGACAGGGTAAACCCTCCACAAAAATGGAGCTTTCCTGGCCTAAAGACTTCTTGAGAAACTGCCTCTGAGGTTGGGCACTTGAAATATATGTTGTTGTCAGGAGCTTAATCTTCATTTGTGGTGAGACAATTAAAGCTGGATCTGCATCTATGTGACCTGAACGATCTTGTTTCTTATATTCCAATGAACATGAGACAGCAGTGCTGAATTCTCTCTTTGTAGGTAAACTGTGGCCACTGGGGGCTATGTGTCTCCCTGTGAGGACTGTGAAACCATTTGATCATCCTCCAATTTTCGTGGTGTTTCTTGCTGCTGTACTGGGAGTTTGGTATTTGCTTCGTGAAATACAAAGATTTCAACTGGGAGAAAGTGCTAGAGGGAGTTCTGTCACGTGTGGTGTGTCAGGGTCTGCAAGAGAATGCACCAACCAGGCCTTTATCCCACATAGCTTGGCCCCTTGACCATAGCAACCTGATTCTGAACATTGCCCTGAAAACTCTCCATATAACAGGATGCATTTACATATAAGGGTCTGCTGGCTACACTATATCAGTCACAAGCTATTTTGAAGCCAATGGAAGGTCCACATGACTCCACCACAGATGTTTTATCACACACCTGCACACCACTACTCTAGGCCCAATACTCAGGAGGCTCCAACTTAGTGGCATCACTGTTCTTCAACATTTTCATGAAACCCAGTCAATCAAGGCACTGTATTGTATACTCATTATCAGCAACAGGACATCCAAAGTTTCTCCAGTGCCACCTGGTCATGGGTATTTCAAAAATTTGATGGTATTCATCTAGCCATTTTTCAAGGATGAAGTTGGAGGCACTGTGGGTTTCAATTCATTCAGGAACCACTAAATGGTGAGGAAGTTCATTTCAATGAAATCTCTGGACAACACTCACAGGAAAGGCTTCCCAAAGAGTGGCCAAAAGGTCACATGAAGCCAGGCCCATTGAACTGTACAATGTGAGGTCCATGTGTGTTTTGACTCTCAACTATGGCTTCCATGTTTTTCATAATAAAATCATGTGATATCCTGGCTGAGATTCACAGTGCTCTGTGGAAAACCAACCTGGGACTAGATTTCAGATTCCAAGGGTGAATCTCATGCGTGGCCTCCTAAAATCCCAACTCAATTCATGGCAATACTACTCTGAGGTCAGTTCCAGAAGTCAGTCTATAAGGGGAATCACCCAAGAGTGAAGCCCTGGTGGACCCAGTCATCTCTTCCAACTGCCACAAAAATGACCACAATTATAACCAAAACACTCCCACATCGCCCTCATTTTCTTCCATATAGATATTCATCATAACTTCTGGCTAGAGGTTTCCATAAGTGGCGCAGCTCAAGACAGTGTCCAATATAAGCTTCCTTGCCCCTCATTTGCCTAAAGTAAGTGTGGCCTGCACACTCTTCCTGTCAACCAGGAGTGATCAAATAGGCCTGCCATTAATACTGCTCTGCTTCTACTATTTGAGGCCTACTGACTGTCAGGTATAGATTCTTATGTGGTTTGTAGTCATGAGACAACACTAGCACATCTGCAGGGCTTTGAAAAACTCATTTTACTCAAGGGTCAATAATCACACTTGATGGAGGTCAGGAACCTAACAGAGGAAGGTGAGAGACTTCATCCACAATGACTGATCTTTTCGAATTTTGGTTATGAATGCACACAAGGGATATTTCTTTAGATCCATCAGGTGCTGACAATCTAAGCCCCAGCTTCACAGAGCGCCAAGAGGCTGATTCAGACACATCCATTTCCAAAGCAATTAAGCGAAGAGCCACAGGTGATGCCCACTTATTTCCATTTGAATACTGTTTTCTTCAGGCTTCACAAAGGGGTGGCCTGAGCCAAAGACTTTCCTTACATTCAGGGCAACAGAAAAATAGGTAAGCAAATGGCCCAAAGCAGGGTTTCTCCACTGAGACTTTCCTGGTATCAGAGTTTCCTGATATCTGAGTTTTCTGACATGCTCCACTTCCCTTCAGCTATCCAGTACATGGCCATGTGACAGAGCTTGGAGGTGCTACATAGCTTGGACACAAAACTTTGAGCCTATTCTGGAGAGTGTCCGGAATTCAGGAAGAAAACAGGAACTTAGAAAGATAGTAGGTTTTGCCCATTGATAAGGCTAGTCGCAGTCCATTCATAAATTGGCAGTATGAATGCTGGGAAGCTTTCTACTAGACAGAACACATCCATGATGCATTCTTTTTCTAATACTAAGACCACGGAGAGAGTGGGATACACAGTAATAGAAACACTCACCTTGTCAGAGGACATACTAGATACAGTCCTCTCCAAACCAAACAAATCGCCTTTCCTACATATTCTCAGAACATGAGACAAAACCACAAACTCACACCCACACTCAAAAAGACACCACCTTTCCCAAAGTAGGTCTGTGACTATCCGGAGTGTCCTATGATGGGTGGGACATACTATATTTCCACGAAATGCACTGTGCTGTCTCAGTTCTGGTCTCCTTGGCCAACTCTGTGAAGTTGTCAAAAGTCACTGGTGAGCCACTACCTTCTTTCTCAGGAAAGGCCCCTCTTCTTAGCTTTCCTAGCATTTGGCCATCCTCACATAACTAGGTACCAAGAAAGACTGACTCTGTCCTTGGTTTACCCAAACAAGTGAGACAACTGGAACTGGGACTGGAACTGGCTGTGGTTGCCTGGCTTCCTGAATCCCAAGTTTAGAGAGTTCCATCACCAAGGAAGTTATGTGAGGTAACTTCCTTCAGGAAGTGAATGAAGTCACTGCCTTGGCAACCACTTTGTCCTAACAGTTGCTTCCAAGGGTCCCATGAGATGGAGGGTGCACCTACTTGCTGTGACATTTTCACAAGTTAGAATGGTATATCAACCATAGGCACCTGGGCACAGCTCTCCACACAGGCTTGGTTTGGTCCATCTTCTCTACATTAAGATGAAAGAGGCTGATTCAGACACATCCCTTCACCCTGACCAGGTTGTTTGCGATGGAAGTTGACTTTTCCTCCCTCAGGTCCTTCATTGCTGCCTACATCTTCTCCATGCATCATTTCTGTATTGACCTTTGAGGTTCTCAGCAGGTGGAAGATCCCCTACACTCCTGATTGTAAGACCAAGTCTGTCCCTGCTTTTCTGTAAAGTTAGATTGAGGGAACAGTGTATGGTTAGGGTAATAACAGGTTCGATTTGGGTTAGGAATCATTCTGCATGATGAATAATGGCATTGGGAACCTGTGATATTTACAAGAATATACAGGTGAAATATAAGTATGAATACAGAAGTCTAGGTAAGATTTGAAGCCCAGAAGAGCATTGGGTCCTTGATTGGGATACTTAGCTTTGAAATACCTTCTGCACAGATGTCTCAGATAAATCGATAAACAATGGCATAGGACCTTGTAAATTGGATGATTGAATGTAGAAGAAAACATCCACTTAAAAAGGGTAGTCGGTAGGATTGGAAAGATAGTCAGTAAGATTAGGAAGAAGAGTGAGTATAGGATTTGGTCCAAAAGTTCTTTAGCAATAGGGTTTCTCGTAGAGAATGAATGTAAATGTCAGAACATGTGATGAGTCAGTCACAATGATTAACTGGGGAAAATATATAGGGAAGCAGATATCAATAGAGACATGAAGAAATCAGGCAAAGTATAAATTGATTGATAGGATTAGACATTTTCAACATGGTAGATGTTGAATATACAATCTTAGAAAAAAACAAATATTTAGCACCAATAGGATTAACATTTGAGAGCATTAGGCAATCTGGACTTGGATGTTTTTAGTAATCCATGCTCACTTTCCATTTAGATTTTGGTACAATCATAAGTGTGAACTTTGCATTTTGTGTCCAGAATATTACTGTGATAAAGTGTATATGTAGATCAGGTGACATGAGTATTTCTTCCACCAATTCTGTGGTCAATATTTTGAAGATGTATAAATTAGTATTGGGTGTACAAATAGGTCTACCCTGTGTCTACAAATATAGATAAAATGAATGAATTGACGATACTGTGAATAAATAATATAACTGGTTCCAACTTTAAATTATGGATTGAATTGATATCTGAAAATATACAGGAAATCTTATATTGATATACATACATTCATTACAACCATTTATAGATCTAATGGTAATATTAAGGTTATGGTTTGTCATGAAGAGTGTGTGAGGTTTGCTTCAAAAGCGATTATTGAAATCTAAAATGAAAAGTAGTCTCATGAAAAGACCAGTCAAAAAACATGGAGGAATACATGTGTACTGAAGCAGGAAGTGATAGAAAGCGAAACAAATGCCTATAAATTTGAAAACTTGTGAATGAAATATATATCCTATGATGTGCATAAACTGAAGAAATAGTCATGTAACATTGTTGAATAAAAATGAATGTCATAATACACATCATGTACCATAGTAATCTACTTGCATTGATGTTAAAGTGGGTCAGATACTGTAGATAAATTAGGACTTCTATGCACCATTCACTGAATTTAGATTTCAGTACTAGGAAACAATATGTATTTGAGGTGGATGAATATTTCTGAGAATAATTTTGTGAACATTTGATTATAAATCCACATACATGAATATGAATGCATTTAGGGATTGTATAATAAGACACATATATTTTATATTCTGAAAAATCTGGAGAGTGTGTATATATATATATATATATATATATATATATATATATATATATATACACACACACACACACACACACACACATGCACAGACATTAAAAGGTAGCAATATATATGCCAATCGAAATTTATTATGAAATATATATCTTTCACAGATCCAAAAATATTCATTTTACTGAACATGGATTTATGTATTATCTTGTTCAACTAGGAAGCTCACCCGTAGTTTTAATTTTCAGTTCCAACAACGTTCAGGAGGAGTGATCTCTTTTGACAATTTGTATCTGCCAAGTCAGCCACCTCACAAAAGTGTACATGTGATACCAGGTAGGATTCTATATGTGCATACAAAAATACATGTGCTGAATAGGATACAGATAAAGGGCGACAGGAATTCACGGATTTGTTATCTTTAAAACACATGGAGAACTACTTCAATTTAATATTGACTTGATTTATAACACCTACCCTTTATCATACAAAAGGTAAGTCCAGCTATACACCATGCCTCCTCTGAACTGCTTGTATTTCTATTCTGTTTTGGTTATTTTGCTCCATCAATTTAGGATTGACACAGTCTGGCTGGGCACAATTCAGGAGCCACTTGTCAAAAGCTAACTTTATTTTTAGAACCACACTGGCCAAAAAAAAGCTCCTCGGGAAAAACACTCAGAGCACAACTGCCACCACCGGCTTCCCACAAGCTCTCAACCTCCCCTCTCCTCCTGCTCTTGAGGTCGATTGGCTGGGTTGTTTGAGCAGAGCCAAAAAAGTCCCCCAAAAAGCAGCTCCATAATTTGAAAGGGTGGGGAAACAGCCCAATGGGCATCACCGCAGAGGAGCCAATCAGCTAGATGTTGCTGGGGCCGCTGTGAGCCAACCATCAGCTGGCAGTCTGAAAGTTTGCTTTGGCCCCTTGGGCTGTGGCTCTCAACATCTAACCCTCTCTGTTTAAACAACAAGCATGTGGCTTAGGGACCGTGCCTGCCTTAGGTTGTCCAATAGTACATATGGTCCTTACCCATTATCGAATGACCTGACCTCAAGGTGTCAGCCTCCTGTCTTAGATTGGTACCATTGTAATTGGATCTTACCCGTCACTGACTACAGGTCCAGTATACATCCACACCTGTGGAGAGGTCTTTGTACCAGCGGGCGGGTGAGGCTCTTTGCCTCATCTCTGTTGGCCCCCTAATTTTAGCTGAACAACCATGACAAGCAGAAGGGAGGAAGATACAGCAAGGCAATTGATGGCTCTCTTTGAAAAAATTGTACCACCGATGACATCATCAGAGAAATACCCCAACACTACCACACGTCACTGCACCAACAGATAGTTCACAATGCAGGCAGGTGAGTTCACAATGCATACAAGTGATACATAGTCCAGGCAAGTTCTGCAAGCAGTTCAGTGATGGCTATTGCAGAAGCTGTAGATTGGTTTTATCTTTGACTTCACATACACTGGGATGAAGATAGAAATTCTGGCAACAATGCCTAAAGAAAGAATTATGTAACATTCCAAAAGGCACTAAAAGAAAACAATTTTCTTAACAATTTACATTGTCTAGAAGAGAATTATTAAATATAATGAAAAGAAAAGGTGGATCCAACATGGCGGCGGGCAGAGAGGCTGCGCTTTTAATGCACTCCCAGTGATGGGGTCATAAAGTCGCAAGGATAACTCTTGGATTCTACCAACGGAGATTCTCCTAGCAAAATTCCACTGAAGGGAGACTGCCCGGGAGCTACAAGAATTTTTTTGAAGCGTCTGTGTGACCCGGACGAGTGGGACCCTGCCACTAGACGCGGAGTTCGAGATTCACCAGCCACAGTCTGCGCTCTGCGGGCACAGCTGCAGATCCGTCCACCGGCCCGCAGCCAAAGTGACTGGGTCCTGCTAGACGCCGAGACACAGCTTGGCAGGAAGAAGTCTTTAGCCAAGCCTCCACGCGCCAGGAGCTGAGGTGAACCGGGCCGGACCAGTCCCACCCCTCCCCTCCGTCAATCCGGCAAGAAGCCTGGGGCCCACCATAGCAGAGAGGTGACATCATCGGAGTTCGGCCGGCGAAATTCCTTCCCTTCAAAATCCACTTTAGCAGGTGTGTTACTCCCCATACTGATACAAGCAGCCAGGAAACTTCATTGACTTCTCAGGGGTCGTGTCCGTAGGGAAGCAGAGGGGAGCCCAGAACCCAAAGCCCCCATATCACCAGTGGTGACCCCTAAGGTCTTATCCGCCAGTTTACCACAGCACTGAGGCTTAAAAGGGGCACTCGGTGGGGCTGCAAGTGTAACTAGATCTCTGGAGAATCACTTCTGGGGAACAGGACCTGGCTGGCAGGCTGACAGGAGGAAGGGGGTTAAGAGCTGGAGAAGTGAAATGGCTCTGGACTGACAAGTCTGAGAGACCCCCAGAAGACGCCCTACAGGGATAGCTCTCGGCAGGTAGAGAGCAGACACTCCGCTTGGAAGGCACAGCTCCGCCTACTGGAAGAGAAGAAGGTGGATCTCTAAGACTTTAATTTTTTTGTTGTTGTTGTTGCTGTTGTTGATATTTTTTTCTCTCCTTCTTCTCTCCCTGTTCCTTTCCCCCCTTTTCCTTCTCTCTTTCTATCCCATTTCAAGTTTTATTGTTCTTTTCATTCCCCTCTAATCTATCTCTCCCTCTATCCTTTTTTTCTTTTTAAGAGCACCTTCATTCTCCTACCCCCCAACTCTCATTCCAAGCATTACATCTTCCATTGTGTGTAATTGTCTAAATGCAAATAGGTGAATGTCTCGAGGCTGTCTATAAGACTCCTAAATACCTAGCTACTACCAACACCCTGATCCAATTGCCTGGTAGTATCCACCTTCAGTGGAGCAATCTTCTAAAGTAGCCGAGACATACTAACCATTGTACCACCAGAGCACCCAACCTAAACATATAGTCCTAAGAACAAACAGCAAATCATTATATGCATACAGAACCTAGAAGCCTTATATGAATTGAATGAATCAGCTTTAAAGTACAACAAAGCCCAAAATTTTTAGGCATAATCTTCCACCACAAAAGAGAGACAACAGAGATATACAAAGCCAAAACAAATGTATAGGAGAAAGCAGTTACAAAGCAGTCAAACAGAGCTGGAAAGCAACGTGAACAATATGAAAAAACAAGGGAAAAAGGGGTTACAAACAATGCAGGACAATCTAAATATACAGGAGGACCTAGAAGAATCAGAAATATGGACAGGGAAAGAAATCAAGGCATTCCTAATTCAGATGGAACGGAATATTAGAGAAGACATGAGACAGCAAATCCAAGCATTGAAAGTATATTTTGAAGAGGAACTAACCACACAAACTAAATCCGCAAAGAATGAGCTTTATCAGGAGATAGAGGTGTTAAAAAATAATCAAGTTGTAATCATAGAAATGCAAGAAACCGTAAATCAGATTAAAAGCGCTAATGAGAATATTACAAACAGACTAGATCAAGTAGAAGTCAGAACATCAGATAATGAAGACAAAGTATATCAACTTGAAAAGAATATAGTCAACACAGAAAAGATGTGAAATCAAACATATAACACAAAACACAAGTGCACACATAATATAATACATACAACACATGACATAATATTAAAGGCCTTATGACTTTTTACAGGTGCAATCTCCATTGCAATGTCTAAAAACTCTATTGTCCAAAAATAGAACTGATCAGCAAAACATTAACCTAGTTCTGTATAAGCTAAAAAAAAAAAAACAAAATAAAACTTCATGATATGAGAAAGGGGAATAATAAAATAGATTTGAAAAAAACATTCTGGTTCTGTCACAGATGTAAGAACAGCCAAACTGGAGTTCTGCATATCAGCTCTTATTGATTTGAGCCAAATCATCTTATTTTTGGTCTGTAGAAATCTCTTTAGTTAATCTCTCTGGAATCCAAATTGGCTACTGTTCTCCCTGTGGAAACACAGAAACAGACGCCGGACTCCAGACAATTACTTGGTCAGGACCTTTCCATTGTCCTGTTAGAATATCCTTCCAAAGTACCTTGGGCTTATGTACATTTTTTGGACATATATGCCTTTCTGCAGCACTAAGCCCTGATGAACCCAAATTTAAAAAGTTTAGAGTAAAAGGGTTATTTTAAGTTTACCTTTGGGGAATATATACCCCTTCCCAATTTGTTCTTTTTGCTTTAATATGTACGTTTTAATAGTTTCATGTGTTCTTTCAACTATGCCTTCTCCCTGTGGATTGTATGGGATTCCTGTTATATGAGTAATGCCAAATGATGAGCAAAATTGTTTAAAAGAAGTAGAAGTATAAGCAGGGGCATTATCTGTTTTTAACTCTTTTGGAACACCCACAGTGGCAAAATTTTGTAAGCAATGAGCTATAACATCTTTAGTTTTTTTCTCCAGCAAGAAGGGAGCCCATCAAAAATCCAGAAGAAGTATCAACTGTAACATGCAAATATTTTAATTTTCCAAATTCTGGCAAGTTTGTGACGTTCATCTGCCAAATATGGTTAGGTATCAATCCTCTAGGATTGACTCCAAGATTAACTTGTGGTAAAAAGGTCACACAATTTTGACATTGTTTTATTATTTGTCGAGCTTGTTCCTTAGTTACTTTGAAACGCTTTTGTAAAGTATTAGCATTGACATGGAACTTTTTATGAAAATTTGTAGCTTCTTCTAGTGTTGAGAAAATATGTATGAATGTCATGTGTTGTTTTATCTGCTAAATAATTGCCCAAACTAAGGGCTCCAGGCAATCCTGTATGTGTCCTGAAATATCCTATAAAAAACGGATCTTTCCTGTCCCAGATTAGACTTTGTATAGTCGAAAGCAAAGAGAAAATAGTAGAGGAAGGGGAAATCCTTCTACCATCTTCAAGTGATACTATAGCACTAACTATATACTGATTATCGGAAAATAAATTAATTACAGATGCTTTAAGCATCACAAAAGCTTGTAATACTGCATTAATCTCTACATTTTGAGCTAATTGTTTGGGTACTAAAAATGTAAAAGTTTGATCAGGTGTAAATATTACTGCTGTACCATTATTTGACCCATCAGTGAATATATTTGTAGCATTTATAATAGGTGTTTTTCTTGTCATTTTTGGAAAAATTACATGATGTGATGACCAAAAAGACAATAAAGGATTAGATGGTAAGTGGTTATCAAATGAAACATTAGATTTGCACATGATTATTGCCCAAGTATTTAACTAATTATCTAAATCATCAATTTGATTCATAGTATATGGAGTAATAATTTTATCTTCTTGGGTTGTATTATAGTTATAGTAGAAATATTCAAGTAAAAGAGAAGGTCTCTCGAGCTAGTCAGACAGAGATAAAAATTCAATTAAAAGAGAAGGTCTCTCTAGCTAGTTAGACAGAGGAAAAAATCAAGTGATTGATCCTGATAATGTGTCTGAATCAGCCTCTTGGACCTGTGTGAGGTTGTGGCTTAGATTCTCATCACCTGATGGATCATTCCGTGTGTGAATCCATACCCAAAATGGCCAAAAGAGCAGTCCCTGTGGATGAAGTCTCTTGCCTTCCTTTGTAAGTCTACTGAACTCCATCAAGTGAGAATACGCATCCTTTGTGTCAAATGAGTTCTTCAAAGCCCTGGAGAGTCTAGCACATAGGTTCTTGGGTTTTCTCATGACTCCAATTCACATAAAAATATCTATACCTGACAGTCAGTAGGCCTCAAATTGGAGAAGCAGAGGTGTATTAAGGGCAGGCCTATTTGATCACACCTGGTTCACAGGAAGGGTGTCCAGGCCACCATGACTTTAGGCAATGAAGGGCAAGAAAGCTTATTTTGGACACTGTCTTGGACTTCGCCACTCATGGAAACCTCCAGACAGAGCGTAGTATGAGAGTGTATATATGGAAGAAAATGAGGACCATGTGGGAGTGTTTGGTTTTAATTGTGGTCATTTGTGTGGTAGTTGGAAGATATGACTGGGTATACCTGGGCTGAACTCTGGTGTGATTCCCCTTAGAGACTGAGTTCTAGAGCTGACTTAGAGAAGTGTTATCATGAAATATGTTGGGATTTTAGTTGGTCACGCATGAGAGTCGCCCTTGGAAACTGAGATCTAGGCCCAGGTTTGCTTTCCACAGAGCACTTGGAATCTAATCCAGGATATCACATGGTTTTATTCTGAAAGACATGGCAGCCATAGTTGAGAGTCAAAACACACATGGACTTCACATTGTAGACAGCAATAGGTCTGGCTTCCTGTGAAATTTTGGCCACTCTTTGGAAGCCTTGCCTGTGAGATTTCTCCAGAGCTTTCATTGAAATGAGTTTCCTCACCATTTAATTGTTCCTGAATGAAGTTAAACACACAGTGCCTCCAACATCATTCTTGTAAAATGGCTAGATAAATACCATGAAATTTTTGAAATTCCCATGACCATGAAAATGGTGTAGAACAGAGATGCCAGTAAGTTGGAGCCTGATGTGAAATGGGCCTAGAAAAGTTGTGTGCAGTTGTGTGATAAAATATCTGTGGTGGGGCAATGTGGATCTGCCATTGGCTTCCAAATGGCTTGTGACTGACATGGTGCACCCAGCAGACCCTTCTATGTAAAGGCATCTTGTTATGTGGAGAGTTTTCAGGGCAATGTTCAGAATCAGATTGCTATGGTTAAGGATGCAAGCTATGTGGGATTGAAGCCTGGTTGGTTCATTATCCTGCAGAACCTGACACACCACACGTGACAGAACTCCCTTTAGCACTGTGTCCCAGTTTAACTCCTTGTATTTTGTGAAGCAAATACCAAACTCACATTGCAGCAGCAAGAAACACATCAACAAGTGGAGGATGGCCAGATGGCTTTACAGTCCACACGGAAAGAGTTTGCCCGCAGTGGCCACAGTTTACCTACAAAGAGAGAATTCAGCACTGCTGCCTCATGTTCATTAGAAAATAAGAAACCATGTCCTCCAGGTCACTTAGATACATACCTAGCTTTGATGGTCTCTCTACAAAAAAAGCTAAAACTCCTGACAACAACAAATATTTCAAGTGCCCAAACTCAGAGGCAGTTTCACCAGAAGTCTTTAGTCCAGAAGAGCTCCATTTTTGTGGAGTATTTACCTGTCCCTTACTTTTGGAAACTCCTCTACCACCTTCAAGGTTGTGAACTCTTGAGCATATTACATTCCAGATATGTATTCACGGATTTTCTAACTCGTCCACTCTAATTGTATTTTACTTGGAGTGAAGGTAAAGTCAAGGCATTGTTCTGGATTAGAGTGGGAAGATTTTTGTGAAGCACATATTTACATACACATTGGATTCATTTTCCTATTTTCAATTCAAAATGCTGAATGCCTGACACTAACGCATACCCTACTAGACTCTGACTACTAATTCTAATATGATGGAGAAAAATAACCCAAACCGAATAGAAATACAAGCAGTTTAGACGAGACATAGTGTATTGCTGGACTTGCCTTTTGCATTATACAGGGTAGGACTTATAAATCTAGTCAATATTTTGTTGAAATAGTTCTCCATGTGTTTTTAAAGTTAACAAATAGATGAATTCCTCTCTGCCTTTCTCTGTAGCCAATTCAGCACATGTTATTTCATATGCACATATTGAATCATACCTGTTATCACATGTACATTCTTGTGAGGTGGCTGACTTTGCAGATACAAATTGGGAGAAGAGATCACTCCACCTAAACACAGTTGGAACTGAAAATTCAACCTATGGGTGAGCTTCGTAGATGAACAACATGATAAATAAAATCATGTTCAGTATAATGAATATTTTTGGATCAGTGGATGATATACATTTCATGATGAATTTCGATTTCCATATATATTGCTACTTTTTAATGTCTGTGTGTGTGTGTGTGTGTGTGTGTGTGTGTGTGTATACTCTCCAAGTTTTTCAAAATATGAAATATATGGGTCTCAATGTACACTCCCTAAATTTATTCGTAATCATGTATGTGGATTTATAATCAAATATTCAAAAGATTATTCTCAGAAATATTCATCCACCTGAAATACATATTTGTTTCCTAGAAATAAAAACTAACTTCTGTGAATGGTGCATACGAATCCTAATATTTCTACAGTAACTGACCCAGTTTAACACCAATGCAAGTAGATAATTATGGAACGTGATGTGTATTTTGATGTTCATTTTTAGTCAACACTTGTACATTACTATTTCTTCAGTTTAAGCACATCATAAGATATATATTTCATACACAAGTAGCAAATTTATTGGCATTTGTTTCACTTTCAATAACTTCATTCTTCAGAACACATGTATTCCTCCATGTTTTTTAACAAGACTTCTTTCTAAACACATTATTTTCGATTTCCATAATCACTTTTGAAGCATAACTCACACACTCTTCATGATGAAATATCACCTTAATATTACCATTAGAAGTATAACTGGTTGGAATGAATGATTTTATATCAACATTAGATTTTCTGTATGTTTTCAGATATCAACTCAATCCATTATTTAAAGCGGACCAATTATATTATTTATTCACAGTATGGTCTATTCTTGCATTATCTCTATATTCTTAGACAGATACTACACCACTTTCTACCCCCAATACTCATTTATACGTCTTCAAAATATTGTTCCCAGAAATGGTGGAAGAAATACTCATGTCACCTGATCTACATATACATTTTATCACAGTAATATTCTGGAAAATAAAGCAAAGGTCACACTTATGATTGTACCAAAGCCTAAATTTAAAGTGGTCATGGATTTCTAAAAACATCCATGTCCAGGTTGCCTAATTCTCTCAAATGTCAATCCAATTGTTGACTACATATTTGTTTCTTTCTAAGATTATATATTCAAACTCAACCCTGTTGAAAATGTCTAATCCTATCACTCACTTTACTTTGCCTGATATCCTAATGTCTCTATTGATATCAGCTTTCCTTCATAAATTCCCAGTTCATCATTTTGACTGTTCATTTGTGCTGACATTTACATTCACTCTCTACCTGAAACCCAATTGCTAAATAACTTTTGGTCCAAATCCTATACTCACTCTTCTTTCTGAATCTACCAACTATCTCCCAAATCCTACTGACTATCCTTTTTTGAATGGATGTTCTCTTCGACATTCAATCATTCAAGGTACAAGGTCCGATGCCATTGTGTATTGATTTATCTGAGACATCTGTGCAGGACATAATTCAAAGCTAAGTCTCCCAATCAAGGGCCCAATCCGTTTCTGGGCTTCAAATATTACTTAGATTTCTGTTTTCATACATATATTTCACCTCTATATTTTTATAAATATCACAGATTTCCAATACCATTATTCATCCAGCAAAATGATTCCTAACCCAAATCGAACATGTAATTAACCCAAACCATATACTATTCCCTCATTCTAACTTTATAAAAGAGCAGGGAAAGTGTTGGTCTTACAATATAGGAATGTAGGGGATATACCACCTGCTGAAAACCTCAAAGGTCCATGCAGAAATAATCCCTGGAGAAGATGTAGGCAGCTATTAAGGACCTGAGAGAGCAAAAGTCATCTTCCATGGAAAACAACCCTGTCTGGAGAGGGGTTGTGTCTGACTGAGTGTCTCTGTTCCTAATGTACAGAAGATGGACCAATCCAGGCCTGTGTGCAGAGCTGTTCACGGGTGCCTATGGGTGATATAGTATTCTAACTGGTGAGAGGGTCACGGGAAATAGGGGCAGCATCTATCTCATGGGACCCTTGGAAGCAACTGTTAGGAAAAAGTGGTTGCAAAGGCAGTGACCTCATTCAGTTCCTGAAGGAAGTGACCTCATCTCTATTCCTTGGTGATGGAACTCTCTGAACTTGCGATCCAGGATTCCAGGCACCCAGAGCCAGTCCTAGTCCCAGTCCCAGTGGGCTCATTTGTTTGGATTTTGTAAGGACAGAGTCAGTCTTTCTTGGTATCTATTGATGTGAAGATGGCCAAATGCCAGGAAAGCTTTGAAGACTGGCCTTTCCAGAGAAAGCAAGTAGTTGCTCACCACGGGCTCCTGACAATTTCACAGAGTTGGCCAAAGAGACCAGATCTGAGACAGGACAGGCCATTTTGGAGGTACATAGTAAGGCTCACCAGTGAGAGTACACTCCGAATAGTCACAGACCTACTTGGGGGAAGGCGTTGCCTTTGTGGTTTTTGTTGTGTGTTTCTGGTTTTATCTCATGTTCTGAGAAAAGGTAAGAAAGGCGGTTTGTTTGGTTTGGAGTGAACTGTTTCTAGTAAGTCGTTTGACAAGGCAAGTGTTTCTATGTCTGTGTATCCCAATGTGTCTGTTGTTGTAGACATTAGAAAAGAGAATGCATCAATGGATGTGTCCTGTCTAGTAGAAAGCTTCCCAGCATCAATCCTGCCCAATTTTTGAATGGATTGTGGCTTGCATTATTGAAGGGCAACACCTACAAACTTCCTAAGTTCCCATTTTCTTCCTGAATTCTGGCTACACTCAAGAATAGGCTCATGGTTTTATGTCCAAGATATTTACCACCTCCAAGCTCTGTGATATGGCCATGTACTGGATAGCTGAAGGGAATGGCGAGCATCTCAGAAAACTCAGATATCAGTGTGACCAGTAAAGTCTCAGTGGAGGAACCCTGCTATGGGCCTTTTGCTTACCTATTGTTCTTTTGCCCTGAATGTCAGGAAGGGCTTTGCCTCACGCCACCCCTTTCTGAAGCCTGAAGAAACCAGTTTTCAAATGGAAATGAGTGGGCATCACCTGTGGCTCTTTGCTTAACTGCTTTGGAAAGGGATGTGTCTGAATCAGTCTCTTGGCCCTGTGTGAGGCTGTGGCTTAGATTGCCAACACCTGATGGATGTAAAGAAAGATCCCATGTGTGCATACAAAATCAAAATGGCAAAAATTCGCAGTCATTGTAGATGAAGTCTCTCGCCTTTCTCTGTAAAGTTCCTGACCTCCATCAAGGGGAATAGGGATCCTTTGGGTCAAATGAATTCTTCAAAACCATGCAGAGGCAAATCCATAAGTGCTTCAGTTTTTTCTTGACTCCATTTCACATAAAGAATCTAAACGCCAAAGTCAGAAGGCCTCAAATTGGAGAAGTGGAAACGTATTAATGGCAGACTTATTTGATCACTCCTGGTTCACAAGAAGGGTGTCCAGGCCACCGTGACTTTAGTCACACACACACACACACACACACACACACACACACACACACAGACACACACACATATATATATATATATATATATATATATATATATATATATATATATACACTCTCCAGATTTTTCAAAATATGAAATATGTGTCTTATTTTACACTCACGAAATTCATTCATATTCATATACGTAAATTTATAATCAACTTTCCAAAGATTATTCTTAGAAATATTCATTAACCATAAAAACATATTTCTTTCCTATACTGAAAAGTAACTTGAGTGAATGGTGCACACAAATCCTAATATTTCTACAGTACCTGACCCAGTTTAACATCAATGCAAGTAGATTCCAATCGGACATGATGTGTATTTTGACGTTCATTTTTATTCAACACTGGTAGATTACTATTTCTTCAATTTATGCACATCATAGGATATATATTTCATCCACAAGTTAGAAAATTAATAGGCATTTGTTTCACTATCAATCATTTCCTGCTTCAGAGCACATGCATTCCTCCATGTTTCTCGACTGGTCTTTTCATGAGAAAAGGGATGGACAAGGCAAGGTAAGGCAACTAAGATAGCACCGAAGACACGGAAACAGTCCTATTTGGTTGCAACCGGATTTAGAGGGCATTGCTTCTGTTGTAATCATTTAATCCCCTGCACCCCAAGTTTAAATTGTTTCAGAATTTTGTACCCAACATGGATGGGAGGGGCTCAGAAGTTCACAATCTGCAGAAGTTTATAAAAAGCAGTTTTTGTTTCTGTTTTTTTTTTTCTCTGTTCTGGGCAAGTTAACATTTTAAGGATACCGGGAATGGGGCAGAGCTATTTTCTTCTCTTTTTTTTTCTCTCAGCCAGATGTTACCATGGAGCCCAGTTGGTAACTTCTTTATCTTAGAAATGTAGCCATCTCTGTGAAGCCCCAGCTCAAGGCCAGAGGCCTTGTTTACATATTGCCAGCATTATGACTGACTCTTTCCAAACACATTATTTTCGATTTCCATAATCACTTTTGTAGCAAAACTAACATATCTTCATGATAAACCGTAACCCTAATATTAATATTAGATGTATCATTGGTTGGAATGAATGATTGTATATCAATATAAGATTTCTTATATATTTTCAGATATCTATTCAATCCGTTATTTAATGTGGAACCAGTTATATTATTTATTCACTTATGGTCTATTCATGCATTATCTCTATATTCAATGACACAGTGTACACCTCTTTGTACCCCCAATACCCATTTATATGTCTTCAAAATATTGCTCCCAGAAATGGTGGAAGAAACACTCATGTCACCACATCTACGTATACATTTTATAACAGTAGTATTCTGGACACAAATGTAAAGGTCACACTTTTGATTGTACCAAAGCCTAAATGGAAAGTGAGCATGGATTACAAAAAACATCCATGTCAAAGTTGCCTAATGCTCTCAAATGTCAATCCTATTGGTGACTACATATTTGTTTCTTCTTAAGATTATATATTCTAACTCAATTCTGTTGAAAATGTCTAATCGTATCATGCACTTTATACTTTGCCTGATTTCGTAATGTCTTTATTGATATCTGCTTTCCTACATATTTTTCCCACTTCATTATTGTGACTGTTCACATGTGCTGACATTTACATTCACTCTCTAACCGAACCCCTATTGCTAAAGATATTGTTTTCCAAATCCTATACTCACTCTTCTTCCTAAACCTACCGACTATCTTCTTAATCTTACCGACTATCCGTTTATGACTGGATTTTCTCTTCTACATTCAAACATCCAAGTAATGTTCCTGCAAGCGTCGGTGGAAGAGATCACCAAGATAGTGTCTCATGCAACAGCAAGGGGTTAATTGGGGGTCCAGCAAGCTGGGGCTCAGAGCTCACATGAATAGAGCAGAGAGCCCTGAGAACAGCTTAAGCAGAGCTTATATACTTTCCTTGGAGAGGGCAGGGATGGAAATTTATTAATGGGTCAGAGCGAGTGGGTGGTTAGTGTGAAACTGGGTGAGGGAATACATTCTGCAATTTGGCAGTTGGGGACAGCACAATCTGGGAACAAGATTACAAACAGTTCTCAATATTTCAACAGTGTTTTGTTAAGCATACAGAAAAACAGGAAGTTACAAGTACCTTTTTTATTAACCTTTCATTCCCCACTTCTTCTTCTTGCTACTTTTAATCATAAAAGTGATTATTGGGACGTGTCACATTCTATGTCTGCTAGTGGGGTATTACCATAAGTTTAACTTATCCAATTTGAGCTTGGAGAAAAGAAATTACAAGGTTAAGCAAACAGGGTTTTATAGTTAGCAATAATATGAGGATTATTATTGGACAGGCCAGGGTTGATAAAAGCGTAGATAAGCAGGGGGACTGTGTGAACCAAGACTCAAACCACCCTTTTTGGGCCTCTCTCTCTCGTTGACGCTTTTCAAGGCATCCTTTTATTTTACTCAAAGGTTTTTTTTACAACCTCATTATGGTCGGCATCAAAACAACATTCTTACATCAATGCAGCACAAAGGCCCCCTTCTCTCATGAAGAGGAGGTCCAACTCTCAACTGGAGTGTAAAACAACTTCAGAGAGACATGTTAAAGATTCCTGCAAAGCTGTGATGGAGGTTTCTATTATCTTTAAGTTTTGGTCTCTTGCTGCTTCTATTTGGGTCATTTGTTGTGTACCATGGAGCAGGGCAGTGGTTCCTGTGACTACCACTGCCGCAACTCCAATTCCTAATATGATGGCTAAAGTGAGGGATATATGTTCCCAGTGGAACCGGGTTGTATGCCCCCGTGTTTGAACTTCAAATGAACCTGGGTCATTATAGAGCAATCTGGGACACATCTTCACCATTACACAATTAATCACATCTGTTGACCATTTCATGAAAACATGAACAATGTTTAAGTATATAGAATTATACTGTTGTAGGGACGGACAAGGCACGGCACTTAAGATAGCACCAAAGACAGGGAAAAAGTCCTATTTGGTTGCAACCGGATTCAGAGGGCATTGCTTCTGTTGTAATCAATTAACATCCTGAACCCCAAGTTTAGGTAGTTTCAGAATTTTGTACCCAACATGAAAGAGAAGGGACTCAGAAGTTCACAGTCTGCAGAAATTCACAAAAAGAAGCTTTTTTTCTGTTTTTTCCTTTATTGTGGGCAAGTTAACTTTTCAAGGACACCTGGGAGGCAGAGAGCTTTTTTTTCCTTTTCTTTTATCCCCCTGCCAACTGTTACCATAGAGCCCAGTTTGTAAATTTTTATCTTAGAAATGTAGCCATCTCTGTAAAGCCCCAGCTCAAGGCCAGAGGCCTTGTTAACATATTCTGTGAAAAACTATTAAGGGGGTGTCTAGCTTAGGAGTGCTGATTTTTCCAGCCAGTAGCCAAGTAGAACAGGGCAACAGAAAAAGAGGAAGTTAATCTACACTGAACTCATTTATAGAGACTCTTTTGCTGAAAGTCCTAAAGTCAGCCATGGTGAAGACTTCTGGAGAAGTTCAGTGAAGATTTTTCTGTGGGCCTGGTACAGAGTGGGAAGACGGGGAAGGCGGGGGGTGAGAGCAGCTCCGTGGATCTGAGAATAAGGAAGGAGAGATGTAAAGGAATAATGGGAAAGGGGTTATGGATTTTCCTAGCAACATAAATTGAGCAGTAGAATCAGTAGAGCAGAAAGGAAGACGGGAGTGAGTATCCCAAAAAGCCTGTGAGGAACTTTAAATTCTTAGTAACCTGTTTTCAGTGATGACAAAGCAACTTTAAAGGCCATTTTCATTACATTTTCGATAGGGGTCTGAGGGCTCTCCTAAGCTGGTTTGAGCTTTGGGTTAAGTGGTAAGAGGACCTGGTGGGACCCGGTGTGGGCACTGACAGGAAAAGAGAGAAGTGAGTGGATGGATGGGTACCTCAGTACCTGCTACCTCAGCAAGGGGGCAATGCTCTGAGAACCGGCGGAGGTTTCGGTTTTTGATCTAGTAATTGGAGAAGAGAAATCAGGTTTGCTGAGGTGGGACTGACATCAGAGAGTCTGGAGCAGAAGGCTGAGTTTGAGGAACTATTGGAGAAGCATAGTTCAGGATGTGAGCGAAAGAGGAAAAAAGCCTTCACATAGGGGAATTTCCTTTCACCCTTTTGAGCACTTGCAGAAGTTAAAAAGGTCACACAGAATTTGAGGATCTAGAGACTCCTCTGTTGGCCATCAGTTTGGGTTTTCTAAGTGGTAATATGGCCAATGCTGTGTACTGAATTTGATGAGGATTTTGGGTTCCACCAGGCAGCCCCTGTATGCTCAAATCCCCATGACTTACAGAAGAAGTTGGCTTTTCCCCCACACAGCCGTGGCGGTTTGTGGCTTTGATAGTCTGCCGGGCAAACATACTAATATAGGCTAGCCAACCTGCATCTGGCTTGCCTGTCCCTACAACCATAATGTTTGTTTCCATTATCTATGGTACGGAAAGGATTTAATGGAATTTTAGTGAGATCCTCTTCATCAGGGATATCCTAATAGGAAAGACCTATAGCCAGCTGACAAATGTCTGGGTGGAGAGATGGCCACCAGGTCCCTAAGGGGGCTGTATGCAAGATAGACCATACTTCTTGTCTAGTAGTATTTGTGGTCAGCCATCGCTGCTGAAGGGACTGATGAGCGTTAGGACTACGGGTGGCCAAGGAGAGAGTCTATAGCCTTACCCACGTGGTGAATATGCAATTTGAAAGGGTTAACAGTCTTTTCCAGTTTTCAGCCAGAGTCTGGACATGGCACAGGCTTGAGATGAGAGGCATGGATCCAGGAAGTGATTCCCTCTACTTTTCCTGCTGTAGGTGTTATAAGTAGCACCTGGAATGGTCCTTTCCAGCGGGGTTCCAGGGATGACACCTGATGTCATCTTATGTAGAGGAAGTCTCTTTCTTGATATCAATGTGGATTCCCCTTGTCCCCAGGTTGGAAGGCAGTGGCCAGCTGTTTCCACAGGTATAGCTGAGTTCTTACAAGAGATTTAAGTATGTCAAGCAAGGGTGTGTGGAAGGGATCCTTAGGTCTTAGATCGGGCTTAGGTCTCTTAGTGTAGGAAGGGCCCCATAGAGAATTTCATAGGGGGTGAGGTTACACAAAGAAAGAAAGGGAGTATTTCTTGCATGTAACAGTGCATAAGGCAGGAGCATAGTCTAATCTTTTATGCCGGTCTCTAAGCTTAATTTTGTTAAGGTCTCTTTAATGGTTCTATTTATTTTTTTTACGTGTCCTGAGCTCTGGGGTCTATAAGCACAATGTAACTTCCAATTAATCCCCAGGGTCCTGGCTAACCCCTGATTTACCTGGCCCATGAAGGCTGTTCAATTATCAGACCATATTAAATTAGGCAGGACGTGTCTTTGATAAATATTTTTCAGGATCTTCTTGACCACAATTTGTGCCGGTTTTCTTTTCTTTTTTTTTTTGGTGGGAAAGGCTTCAATCCATCCTGAAAATGTATCTACAAAGACTAGGAGATATTTAAGTCCATACCTTGCTGGCTTAATTTCAGTAACGTCCACTTCCCAGAATTGTCCTGGTCTGGTTCCTCATAGGTGCTTTCCTGCAGGAAGCTTGGAAGGGTAAGCATTAACCAATTGACAGAACTGACAGGCTTTTGTTACCCATTCAATTATTTCCTTTCACTGTGAGTGAATTAGTCTAAAACTCCGTTCTTGATCCTACAGTAATGCCGGCAGTTTTTTTGAACCAAGTTGATTGAGTTGATGTACATTTTTAATGTAGTGTAGGGCTTTCTGAAATTGCAGGCTGGGCTCAGTGAAGTTGAGGAGTTCAGTGTCAGTGTTCTTAGATGTTATCAAAAGCTTGCTGGTGCTCAAGGGTCCATTGGAATTGGGCATTCTCATTTAACAGCGGGTATAAAGGAGCAGCTAAGAACACAAACCCAGGTCCATAACCTGCTAAAGCCAGCAGTCCCAAGAAACTCTCTATGTTGTCTCCTGTTAAATGGGGGTGGTATCTGCACAACGGTTTGTTTTCTGGGCTCAGTGAGCCATCATTTACCACGCCTAAGGAAATACCCCAGGAAGATTACTTCTTGCTTGCAAATTTGGGCCTTTTTGTCCAAAGCTCTCTACCCAAGTTGAGCAAGCTCAGATAATAGTGCTTGGGTCTCAGACTCACAGTTTTCTTTGGTGTTGGCTGCCAGTAGCTGGACATCCACATATTGAAGCAGAATGACTTCGGGGTGCGTAGTTCTGAAGTTGTAGAGATGTCTGTGAAGGGCTTCATCAAAGAGAGTGGGGGAGTTTTTGAACCCCTGTGGAAGTCTAGTCCAAGTTAGTTGACAAGACGTTCCGGTTTCTGGGTCTACCTACTCGAAAGCAAACAGCAACTGACTATCTTTATGCAGAGGCAAGCAAAAGAAAGCATCTTTTAAGTACAGAACAGTATAGCATTTTCACTCGGCCACAGCAAAGAGGTTATTGGGGGTCCAGCATGCTGGGGCTCAGAGCTCACTTGAATAGAGCAGAGAGCCCTGAGAACAGCTTTAACAGAGCTTATATACTTTTCTTGGAGAGGGCAGAAAGGGAAATTTATTGATGGGTCAGGGCGAGTGTGCGGTTTGCGTGCACCCGGGTGAAGGAGTATATTTTGCAGTTTGGAAGTTGAGGACAGCACATCCTGGGAACAAAATTAGCAAACAGTTCTCAAGATTTCAACAGTGGTTTGTTAAGCATACAGAAAAACAGGAAGTGACAAGTGCCTATTAACCTTTCACCAAAGCAAAATGGAAAGTGAGCATTGATTACTAAAAGCAACCATGTCCAGGTTGCCTAATGCTCTCAAATGTCAATCCTATTGGAGGCAACATATTTCTTTCTTCCTAAGATTATATATTCAACCTCAACCATGTTGAAAATGTCTAACCCTATTACATTATACTTTGCCTGATTTCCTAATGTCTCTATTGATATCTGCTTTCCTACATATTTTCCCCAGTTCATCATTGTGACTGACTCTTCATATGTGCTCATATTTACATTCACTCTCTACCCAAAACCCTATTGCTAATGAAACTTTCGTTCAAATCCTATATTCACTCTTTTTTCTAAACCTACTGACTACCTTCCTAATCCTGCCGACTATTCCTTTTTGACTGGATGTTCTCTAGGACATTTAATCATCCAAGGTACAAGGTCCTTTGCCATTGCACATCGATTTATCTGAGATATCTGTTCAGAACATAATTCAAAGCAAAGTATCTCACTAAAGGGCCCATTGCCCTTCAGGGCTTCAAATCGTACCTAGATTTCAGGTTTCATACTTATATTTCACCTATATATTCTTGTGAATATCGCAGGTTCCCAATACCATTATTCATCCCGCAGAATGTTTCCTAACCCAAATAGAATATGTTATTAACCCTAACCATACACTGTTCCCTCAATCTAACTTCACAAAAGAGCAGGGACAGAGTTGGTCTTACAATACAGGAATGTAGGGGATCTTTCACCTGCTGAGAACCTCAAAGTTTGATGAGAAATGATCCCTAGAGAAGATGTAGCAGCTATGAAGGACCTGAGAGAGCAAAAGTCATCTTCCATGGCAAACCACCTGTTCAGGATGAAGTGATGAGTCTGAATCAGCCTCTCTCCTACTGATATAAAGAAGATGGACCAAACCAACCCTGTGTGGAGAGCTTCTCCTTGGTGTCTACGGTTGATATACCATTCTAACTTCTGAAAGTGTCACAGAAAGTAGGGGCAGCCTCCATCTCAAGGGACCCTTGGAAACAAGTGTTAGGACAAAGTGGTTGCCAAGGCAGTGACCTCATTCCCTTCCTGTTGGAATTGACCTACCTCACTTCTTTGGTGATGTAACTCTCTGAACTTGGGATCCAGGAAGCCAGGCACACAGAGCCAGTCCCAGTCCCATTCCCAGTGGACTTACTTGTTTGGATTTACCAAGGAGAGAGTCTGTCTCTCTTGGTACCTAATGGTTTGAGGATGACAAAATGCAAGTAGAGCTCTGAAGATGGGCCTTTAATGAGAAAGCAGGTAGTGGTCAGCACAGGCTCCATACAACTTCACAGAGATGGACAAGAAGACCAGACCTGAGACAGGACAGGCCATTTTGGGGGAACATAGTATGGACCACCAGTCAGAGGACACTCTGGATAGTCACAGACTTACATGGGGGAAGGAGGTGACTTTTTGAGTGTGGGTGTGAGTTTGGGGTTTTGTCTCATGTTCTGAGAATAGGTAGGAAAGGTGGTTTGTTTGGTTTAGAGTGGACTGTTTCTAGAAAGTCCTTTGACAAGGCGAGTGTGTCTGTGTCTGTGTATCCCACTGTGTCCTTGGGTGTACATATTAGAAAGCAGAATAGATCAATGGATGTATCCTGTCTCGTAGAAAGCTTCCCAGAATTCATCCTGCCCATTTTAGGAAAGGACTGTTGGTTGCTTTTTGATGAGCAACACCTACTATCTTCCTAAGTTCCTGTTTTCTTCCTGAATTCTGGCCACTCTCCAGAATAGGCTCATGTTTTTTTGTCCAAGATATGTACCACATCCAAGCTCTGTGACATGGCCATGTACTGGATAGCTGAAGGGAATTGCAAGCATCTCACAAAACTCAGATATCATTGTGACTAGTAAAGTCTCAGTACAGAAACCCTGCATTGGGATTTGCTGACTTATTGTTCTGTTACCCTGAAGTCAGGAAGGTCATTGCCTCAGGCCACCCCTTTGTGAATTTTGAAGAAAAAAGTTTTCAAATGGAAGTGAATGGGCATCACCTGTGGCTCTTTGCTTAAATGCTTTGGAAAAGTATGTGTCTGAATCAGCCTTGTGGCTCTGTATGAGGCTGTGGCTTAGATTATCAGCTCCTGATGGATCTAAAGAAAGATGCAATGTGTGCATCCAAAACCAAAATGGCAAAAAGATCAGTCATTGTGGATGAAGTCTCTCGCCTTCCTCTGTAAGTTTCCTGACTTCCACCAAGTGAGAATAGGGATCATTTGGGTCAAATAAGTTCTTTCAAGCGCTGCAAAGTTGCTTTGGTTTCCTAATTACTCCAAATCACATAAGGAATCTAAACCTGACAGTCAGTAGGCCTCAAATTGGAGAAGCAGAGCAGTATTAAAGGAAGAACTATGTGATCAATCCTAGTTCACAGGAAGGGTGTTCAGGCCACCCTGAGGTTAGGCAAATGAGGGGCAAGGGAGCTTATTTTGGACACTCTCTTGTGCTGCGCCATTCATGAAAACCTCTAGCCAAAGGGTATAATGAGTGTATATATGTAAGAAGTTGAGTGCCATGTGAGAGTGATTTGGTTTTAATTGTGGTCATTTGTGTGGCAGTTGGAAGAGATGACTGGGTCCACCTGGTTTTGAACACTGGTGTGATTGTCCTCAGAGACTGAGTTCTGAAACTGACCTCAGAGAAGTAATTGCTTTGGAAAGAGATGTGTCTTAATCAGGCTCTTGGCCCTGTGTGAGGCTGTGGCTTAGATTATCAGCAACACACAGATCAAAAAAATGATCCCATGTGTGCATCCAAAACCAATATAGCCAAAAGAGCAGTCATTGTGAATGAAGTCTCTCACCTTCCACTGTAAGGTTCTGAAAGAATAAAAGAAATTGAAATCGAAATGTGATGAACCAGGTTTTGTAAAGTTTCCAAGCTGCACTCAGAACCTGAAATTCCTGTGGCAGTTAAGACAATTCCTGGAACTGCCCATTAGATGTGTGTTGAAATCTTCCCTGACCACCTAGTTACTTAACAACCCCTTCCCAGAAGCCGTGCATCTCACCACGTATACATCTCAGGGCTTCAACCAATCAGTTTAAATGTATACCCCTTCTGAGGGCTGACCAATCACCCCCTGCCCCAACTTTTCCCGCCAATGAATGTGCTAATCATGTTTTAGAGTTGTTATTTCATTTTCCCGTGGTACATGATGATTTCCTAAAGGAGGCTATGATGTATGTAAAGTCCCTGAGCTCTCTAAAGAATGTATATAAACTCTGCTCAAGTTGTTCTCGGGGCTCTTTGTTCTTTGCTCCTCTGAAGGGAGCTCTGAGGCCTAGCATTCTGGACCCCCAATAAACCCTTTGCTGATGCATGAGAAATCCTCTTTGTTGTCTTTTCCTTTGATGTTTGCAGCACCTTTTCATCTGGAGGCCCCAGGTGAGATATCCGGGAGCGGTGAATGGAAGACCTCAAGGGAGTCCTCTCGGGGTAAGTAAGGTGCCTCTTTCTGGTTTTGGGTTTCAGGATAGGGCGTGGCAAAGTGGCTGTTGGTGAAGAGCATTAGCTCTCTCCTATGGTGTGACAGACGTGTCACAGAGCCAAGATCACGTCCCTGAGGGACACTCCGGAGGACTAGGGAATTCAAGGAATAGTAGTTTCCTCAACTCGGTTATGTTTTGCTTCAGGATTTGCTTTGCCAGCCCATCAGGTTTTGCCGGTAACTCAGTTTTGGTCATTGTTCTGAACTCATGTTGAGTTTACTGTCTGTTTTTATTGTCTAACCCATCAATATTTTCCAGTTACTCAGTTCAAATATTTGTCTTGGACTCATGTTAAACGTTTACTTTTGTCTTTGTGTTGTGTTTGTGTCTTCACTGTCCCTGTTTGAGTAACTCCCATTATGGGACAAAGCACTTCCTCTTCTCTGTCCCTGACCCTTGATCATTGGACTGATGTCCGCTCAAGGGCCCAGAATCTTTCTTTTTCAGTAAAACACCGTACCTGGCAGACTCTCTGTGCTTCAGAATGGCCCATCCTCGAATTCAGATGGCCCCAGAAGAATCCTTCCACTTTCCTCTAATCCGAAAATTCAGAGATATTGTCATTCAGCCGGGGCCACGTGGCCACCCAGATCAACAGCCATATACTCCTTCCCCCACATTCCTATCATTCAAACTTTCCGCTCCTCTCCCTCTTCCTTCCATTCTCCCTGAGTCACAAGACTGGACACTCCACCCCCTCCTTATTGTCTACTCTCCCTCCCCAACCCCCAACACAGTTCCTGATGATCCTCCCACCGCTGACTCAGCCTCTCCACTGCTAGAGGCAATTGGGCCAGACCCAAGCCCTCCAGGGGACTTCCCCACAGCAGCAGCAACCCCTCCTCCCCTGGAGGAAGATGGGCAACCTAAAAGAACCCACCGGCGATGGATAATAGAAAACTCAGAAGCCCCTGTGATGCTCTCTCTCCATCCCTATGGGCCCATGAACCGACCCAACTGGGACCCCAACACCTTTGAAGGTAGGAAGCATCTGTCCACTTATCGCCGGGCTCTAATAGCGGGTCTCAGAGTGGCCGCCAGAGAGCCGACCAATTTAGCCAAGGTAAGAGAGATTATCCAAGGGCCTAATGAGTCTCCCTCTATGTTTCTGGAGAGAATTATGGAAGCATATAGAAAATATACTCCTTTTGATCCTCAGGCAGATGACCAAAAGGCTTTTGTTTCAATGGCCTTTATTGAGCAGGCTGCCCAAGATATTAAGAGAAAGTTACAATGTCTAGATGGGTTACAAAATACGACCTTAAGAGATTTAGACAGAGAAGCTGAGAAAGTATATTATAAGATATATATTATAAGTATATATTATAAGTATATAAGTATATTATAAGAGAGAAACTGAGGAGGACACGGAACAGAGGAGAGAGAAGGAAAGGGAACAAAAAAAGGATGAAAGGAGCAAAAGGCAGACAAAAGCATTGGCTAAGATTTTCTTCACAGCAGCAAATACGCCAGAAATTAAAAAGCAGGGAGTCAGAAAGGGATACTTGGGCCCACGCCAAAGGCTGTCCCTGGCCTCAGATCAATGTGCCTACTGTAGAGAAAAAGGACACTGAGTCAAAGAGTGCCCCAAAAAGAAGAAGCCACGGCAGCCCGCCATGCTGACTCTAGAAGAGGACTAGGAATGTCAGGACTCGGATCCCCTCCCCGAGCTCAGGGTAACATTTGAAGTGGAGGGGACTCCAGTGAACATTGAAGTGGATACAGGAGCAGTATACTCAGCTTTTAAGGCTTCACTGGGCCCCATATCAAATAAATGGTCCCTAGTTCAAGGGGCTAATGGCACTACTTATCGGGCTTGGACAACTAAAAGGATTATGGAAGTAGGAAAATGAAAAGTCCACCACTCTTTCCTAGTAATCCAAGAATGCCCAGCCCCATTGATGCACAGGGATCTGTTTACCAAACTCGGGGCTAGAGTAACCTTTAACCCTGATGGTCCCCAAGTGGATGTTCTAAAACCTTCAGTAAAAACTCCCATAGTCACAGAATTGACTATGTCCGTAGAAGATGAACATCAACACTTCGTGCCCCCTAGGACTGATCAAAGAGGCAAACTACAACAGAAATGGATAAAAGATTATCCTAATGCCTGGGCAGAAACTGCTGGGTTAGGTCTAGCCATAAAACAACTTCCAATAGTAGTAGAATTAAAAGCCTCTGCCTCTCCAATCAGTGTTAAACAATATCCTCTAAGCAAAGAAGCTAAGGATGGGATAAGTCACCATATTCAGAAATAATTGGCCCTTGGTGTCCTAAGGCCCTGTCAATCAGCCTGGAATACCCCCCTGCTACCAGTAAGAAAGCCAGTAACTAGGGACTACAGTCCTGTTCAAGACCTAAGAGAGATCAACAACAGAGTGCAGGACATTCACCCCACAGTACCCAATCCATATAATTTGCTTAGCACTCTGAATCTGGACCGGGAATGCTACACTGTGCTGGACTTAAAAGATGCTTACTTCTGCTTGCCCCTACATAAGGACAGTCAGTTGCTGTTTGCTTTCGAGTGGATAGACCCAGAAACTGGAACATCTGGCCAAGTAACCTGGACTAGACTCCCACAGGGGTTCAACCCCCCCCCCACTCTCTTTGATGAAGCCCTCCACAGGGACATAAACGACTTCAGAACTGCACACCCCGAAGTCACACTACTCCAATATGTGGATGATCTGCTACTGGCAGCGGACACCAAGGAAAACTATGAGTCTGGGACCCAACCACTATTATCCGAGCTTGCTCGGCTTGGATATAGGGCTTCTGCCAAAAGGCCCAAATTTGTCAGCAAGAAGTAATCTTCCTGGGTTATTTTCTTAGGGGTGGCAAATGATGGCTAACTGAGAACAGAAAACAAACCATTGTGCAGATACCACCCCCATCTAATAAGAGACAACTCAGAGAGTTTCTTGGAACTGCTGGCTTTTGCAGGTGATGGATTCCTGGGTTCGCCTCTCTGGCTGCCCCTTTATACCCGCTGATAAAGTGGAATGCCCAATTCCAATGGACCCCTGAGCACCAACAAGCTTTTGATAATGTCAAAAAAAGGTGCTGCTATCTGCTCCGGCCTTAGCAGTCCCAGATATAGATAAACCCTTCACTCTCTACATCGAGAAAAAGAAAGGAATAGCATGGGGAGTGTTCACTTAGACTTTGGGACTTTGGAAAAGGCCGGTAGCATTCTTATCAAAAAAACTGGACCCAGTGGCTACTGGGTGGCCCCGTTGCTTAAGAGCTATAGCAGCGGCAGCGCTTCTAATAAAAGATGCTCATTAATGAACGTTGGGACAGAAGCTATCCATTATAGCCCCCCATGCCCTGGAGAGCATCATCTGTCAACCTCCAGATAGGTGGCTATCAAACTCCAGAATAAACTACTACCAGAGCCTCTGGATTAGCAAAGACAGAATAACTCTTGGACCTTCTGCTCCACTCAACCTGGCTGCCAGAAGAATCATCAGGACCTGTCGCTCATGAGTGTCAACACATACTGGCAGAGGAAACCAGTATAGGACGAGACTTGAAGGATCCAACCACTGCCTCACCCTGAAGTCGTATGGTTTACGAAAGAGAGCAGCTTCCTCCAAGATGGTATGTGGTGGGCTGGAGCAGCAGTAGTTAGCAAAACTAATGTCATCTGATTCTCTGGTCTCCCAGAAGAGACATCAGTCCAAATGGCAGAACTGATTGCCCTTACGAAAGCATTGGAACTAGCAACAGGCAAAAGGGCCACCATATACACTGATAGCCACTATGCATTTGGCAATGCTAATATGCACAGGGCTATTTACCAGCAAAGGGGGCTATTAACCTCCACTGGGAAAAAAATAAAGAACAAAGTTGAGATTCTCCACCTTCTCTCAGCAGTGAAGGGCACTAAGGAACTAGCTATAGTGCACTGCCCAGGGCACCAGAAGGGAAACGACCTCGTTGCAGTTAAAAACAGAAGGGCAGATGAGGAAGCTTAATTGGCAGCGCTAAACGGAGTGACTCTGTTAACTTTTTCCACACTAGGGGGATCAACATTCAGGAGACTTGGACACACTGGAACATTCAGGCAACTTATCATCTGAGGAGACAGATACAGAACTCTGGGACCCTACAGAGCCAAGTTTACAATTTCAAAAAGCCCACCTTTATGTCAAAGACGTACACTAGCTCACCCACTTAAGCTCAAAGAAGTTATAGGCACACTTAAAGGACCGAAGAAAGGATTTATTATTGACTGACTTACAGAGGAAAGAAATAGCTTAGAAGGTGACTAGAGCTTGTCAAGTCTGCCAATTAGTTAATGCTTACCCATCCAAGCTTCCTGCAGGGAAGCGCTTACGAGGAACCAGACCAGGACAATTTTGGGAAGTGGACTTTTCCTGAAATTAAGCCAGGAAGGTATGGACTTAAATATCCCCTAGTCTTTGTAGATACTCTTTCAGGATTGGTTGAAGACTTCCCCATGAAGAAAGAAACGGCTCAGACGGTGCTCAAAAAGATACTAGAAGACATTTTTCCAAGGTTCGGCCTGCCTAAGGTAATAGGGTCCAATAATGGACCGGCATTTGTTGCCCAGGTAAGTCAGGGATTCACCAGGACCCTGAAGATTAATTGGAAGTTACATTGTGCTTATAGATGCCAGAGCTCAGGACAGGTAGAAAAAATGATTAGAACCATCAAAGAGAATTTAAAGAAATTAAGCTTGGAGACCTGCATAAAAAAATTGGACTATGCTCCTACCTTAAGCACTGTTTCGTGCAAAAAGTACACCCTCTGCCTCTTTGTGTAAACTCACCACTTATGAAATTCTCTATGGTGCCCCTCCTTTAGTAAGGGACCTAACCCCAACTCTGAGACTTAATGATTTCTTTCACACCCCCTTGCTTGACAGACTTAAAGCCCTTGAACAAACACAGCACCCAGCGATACCTGTGGAAACAGTTGGCCAGTGCTTATCAGCCTGGAGACGAGGGAACCCCACATCGATATCAAGTGGGAGTCTTCGTCTACGTGAGACGGCATCAGGTATCATCCCTGGAACGCCGCTGGAAAGGACAATACCAGGTGCTGCTTATAACACTTACAGTGGTGAAAGTGGATGGAATCACTTCCTGGATCCATGCCACCCATCTCAAGCCTGCGCCCTGTCCAGCCTCCGGCTGGAAACTGGAACAGACTGGTAACCCTCTCAAGTTGCGTGTCCATCGTGTGGGTAAGGCTATGGATTCTTCCCCTGACCACCAGCAGTCCTAATCACCATCAGCCTGTTCAGCAACAATGGCAGCTATAAATCCTACTGGGCAGGTAGTGTGGTCTATTTCACATACAGCCCTCTTATGGACTTGGTGGCCATCTCTCTACCTGGACATTTGTCAGCTTGCCATAGGCCTCTCTGACTGGGATCTCCCTGACATAGAGGACTTCACACAGATCCCACTCAAACCCAAACCAGGGCAACATAGACCACCTTACCCCATGAATTATGGATATCATCTTCCCCAGCTCAGGTGTAAACTAGCCAGTCTTGATTTTTATGTGTGCCCAGCTGATTTCTGAAATCGCAAACAGGCCCAAACCTGTGGAGGACCCAGTGACTTTTATTTAAGATCTTGGGGTTGTGAACAAACGGGAGCTACATGGTTGAACCCAAACTCCGCAGACAGTATCATTCAGGTAGGAAAAAATGACACCTGGATTGATCCCAAGAAATGTGCCGCTAGCCAAGTTGTGTCAAACCTCGCTGTGGAAAGAATAGTCTATGTTACCCCCTCAATATAACTTTCACTTCCAAAGGAAGGGGCTACCTCAGAACAACATGGTCTATAGGAAATACATGGGAAATGCGATTCTATATTTATGGCCCTCGTTATGACTTTGGTCACTGGTTCACCATCCTGCTTAAAAAGGAAGAAAATCCCACAGCAATAGGGCCCAATCCCCTCAAGCCAGGAATTAAGCCTCCAAAACCTCCCATGCCTAGATCTACCAGAACCCCTCAACCATCTCATACTTCCCAGTTTCCATCTTTGCCTACTTCCCCAGTCCAGAGTACAGCTGACTCCTGCCCCTGGGAACTAATTAAAGGAACCTTAATTGTACTGAACTCCACACAGTCAGAACTCCTTGCATTTCAACCCATGTATTTGACAGCTTTGTAAATTATTGTTTAATGGTGCAGATACTCCCCAGGGTGGTTTATTATGATGCAGAATCATTTTAAGGTCTACTAGGGGGACAAACAACCTGATTTTGCTGGCATCCAGTGTCCCTTACTATAGCCATCCTATTGAGGATAGGAGCTGCTGCAGGAGTGGGTACAGGAACAGCTGCTATGATCCATGGGTCACAACAAATGGCCTGATTAGAAACAGCAATAGATCAAGACTGGAAGACATTAGAGACCTCCATCACAGTGCTGTAGGAATCCTTAAACTCTCTCTCTGAAGTTGTTTTACAGGACAGGCGAGGATTAGACCTCCTCTTCATGAGGGAGTGGGGCCTCTGTGCTGCACTGAGAGAAGAATGTTGTTTTTATGCTGACCATACTGGAGTTGTAAAAGAATCCATGAGTAAATTGAGAAAATGCCTTGAAGAGCGCCAGAGAGAAAGGGAGATTCAACAAGGGTGGTTTGAGTCATGGTTTACCCAGTCCCCCTGGTTAACTACACTCCTATCAGGCTTAGCTTGACCCCTGATCATCCTTATGGTGTTGCTAACTTTGGGACCTTGTTTGCTTAACCGCATAGTTTCCTTTCTCCAGGTTCAAATTGGGCAGGAAAAACTCATGGTAATCAGACAGAAATACGCTCCACTGGCAGAAATAGAGTGTGAGACCCCACAATAATTATGATTCATTACTTTTAAGATTAAATGTAGTAAGAAAAAGGAGTGGGAAATGAAAGAATAAAAGAAATTAAAATTGAAACATAAAGAACCAGGTTTTGTAAAGTTTCCAAGCTGCACTCAGAACCTGAAATTCCTGTGGCAGTTAAGACAATTCCCGGAACTGCCAATTAGATGTGTGTTGAAATCTTCCCTGACCACCTAGTTGCTAAACAACCCCTTCCCAGAAACCGTGCAGCTCATCACGTATACATCTCAGGGCTTCAACCAATCAGTTTAAACGTATACCCCTTCTCAGGGCTAACCAATCACCCCCTGTCCGACCTCTTCCTGCCAATGAATGTGCTAATCATGTTTTTGGGTTGTTATTTGATTTTCCCGTGGTATGTTGATTTGCTAAAGGAGGCTATGATGTATGCAAAGTTCCTGCCCTCTCTAAAGAATGTAAATAAACTCTGCTCAAGTTGTTTTTTGGGGCTCTTTGTTCTTTGCTCCTCTGAAGTTAGCTCTGAGCCGCAGCATGCTGGACGCCCAATAAACCTTTTGCTGTGGCATGAGACAGTCTCTTGGTGGTCTTTTCCTCCGACTTTTGACCGACCTTTTTACCTATGAAGGACCTGAGAGAGCAAAAGTCAAATCCATGTCAACTTCCATGTCAAACATCCTGGTCAGAATGAAGGAATGTGTCTGAATCAGCCTCTCTCTTCTTAATGTAGATTAAATGGACCAAACCAGGCCTGTGTACAGAGCTGTTCCCGGATGCCTATGGTTGATATACCATTCTAACTTGTGAAAGTGTCACAGGAAGTAGGGGCAGCCTCCATCTCATGGGACCTTTGGAAGCAACTGTTAGAACAAAGTCGTTTTCCATCACAGTGACCTCATTCAGTTCTTGAAGGAAGTGACCTACCACACTTCCTTGGTGATGGAACTTTCTGAACTTGGGATCCAGGAAGTCATGCACCCAGAGCAAGTCTTAGTTTCAGTCCCAGTGGTCTCAATTGTTTGAATTTACCAAAGACAGAGTCAGTGTTTCTTGGTACCTACTTATGTGATGATGGCCAAATTTCAGGAGAGCTCTGAAGAGTGGCTTTTTCTGAGAAAGCAGGTAGTGGCTCAACCATGGCTCCTGACAACTTCTAAAAGTTTGCAAAGAAGACCAGATCTGAGATTGGACAGGCCATTTCGTGGGAACATATTATGGCTCACCAGTCAGAGGACACTCAGGATAGTCACAGCCATACTTGGGGGAAGGAGGTGCCGTTGTGGGTGTCGGTGTGAGTTTGTGGTTTTGTCTCATGTTCTGAGAATAGGTAGGAATGGCGGTTTGTAGGTTTGGACTGGAAAGTTTCTAGAAAGTCGTTTGACAACACGAGTGTTTCTATGTCTGTGTATCCCACTGTATCCGTGGTTGTAGACATTTGAAATGCGAATGCATCAATGGTTGTGTCCTGTCTAGTATAAAGCTTCCCAGCATTCTTCCCACCCAATTTAAAAATGGAGTGCGGCTTGCCTAATGGATGGTGAACAGCTACTATCTTCCTAAGTTCCTCTTTTCTTCCTGAATACTGGCCACTCTCCAGAGTATCCTCATGGTTTTGTTTCCAAGATATGTACCACGTCCAAGCTCTGTTACATGACCATGTACTGGATAGCTGAAGGGAATGCGAGCATCTCAGAAAACTCAGATATCAGTGTGACCAGTAATGTCTCAGTGGAGAAACCCTGCTTTGGGCCATTTTCTTACTTATGATTCTATTACCCTTAATGTCAGGAAGGTCTTTGCCTCAGGCCACCCTTTTGTGAAGCCTGAAGAAAACAGTTTTCAAATGGAAATGAATGGGCAACACCTGTGGCTCTTTGCTTAATTGCTTTCGAAAAGGATGTGTCTGAAACAGCCACTTGGCCCGGTGGGGTGGCAGTGGCTTAGATTCTCAGCACCTGATGGATCTAAAGAAAGTTTCCAAGTGTGCATCCAAAACCAAAATGGCCAAAAGAGCAGTCATTTTGGATGAAGTCTCTCACTTTCCTCTGTAAGCTTCCTGAGCTAAATCAAGTGAGAATAGGGATCATTTGGGTCAAATCATTTCTTCAAATCCCTACAGAGCCTAGCCGATAGGGGCTTGGGTTTTCTATGATACCAATTCACATAAAGAATCTATATCAGACAGTCATTAGGCCTCAAATTGGAGAAGCAGATCAGATATAGGGTAGGCCTATTTGATCACTCTTGGTTCACAGCAAGGGTGTCCAGGCCACCCTGACTTTAGGCAAATGAGGGGCAAGGGTGCTTATTTTGAACAGTGTATTGGGCTGTGCCCTTCATGGAAACCTCCAGCCAGAGTTTATGATGAGTGTCTATGTGGAAGAAGATGAGGAGCATGTGGGAGAGTTTTAGTTTTAATTGTGGTCATTTGTGTGGTGGTTGTAAGAGATGCCTGGGTCCACCTGGGCTTGAACTCTGGTGTGATTCCTCATAGAGAATGCGTTATGGAACTGACTTCAGAGAAGTATCACCATGAATTGTGTTGGGATTTTAGGAGGCCACACATGAGAGTCGCCCTTGGACACCGAGATCTAAGCCCAGAGTTGCTTTCCACAGAGCACTGGGAATCTCAGCCAGGATATCACATGATTTTTTTTCTGAAAGACTTGGAAGCCATAGTTGAGAGTCAAAACACACATGGACCTTACATTGTAGACCTCAATGGGGCTGGCTTCATGTGACTTTTTGGCCAGTCTTTGGGAACCCTTGCCTGTGAGAGTTCTCTAGATTATTCATTGAAATGTGCTTCCTCTAAATTTAATGGTTCCTTAATGAATTGAAACCCACAGTTTCTCCAACTTCATCTTTGAAAATGGCTAGATAAATACCATGAAATATAATAGAGATGCCAGTATGTTGGGGCCTGCTGAGTAGTGGGCCAAAAGCTGTTGTGTGCAGCTGTGTGATAAAACATCTGTGGTCGGGACATGTGATTCTGCCATTGACTTCCAAATGACTTGTGGCTGACATGTTACAGACAGGAATCACTTATATGTCTGAAACCTCTCCATAAAAGGCATTTTGTTATATGGAGACGTTTCAGGGCAATGTTCAGAATCAGGTTGCTATGGTCAAAGGGTCAAGCTATGTGGGATAGAAGCCTGGTTGGTGCATTCTCCTGCAGACCCTGACCCACCACACGTGACAGGACTCCCTACATCACTGTGTACCAGTTGAAGTCATTGTATTTCATGAGGCAAATACCAAACTCCCAGTGCAGTAGAAAGAAACACCATGAAAAGTGGAGGATGACCAAATGGCTTCACAGTCCACATGCAGAGACACTTAGCTTTCAGAGGCCACAGTTTACCTACAGAGAGAAGTCAGCACTGCTTCCTCATGTTCTTTGGAAAAATTGAAACAATATCCTCCAGGTCTCATAGATGTAGACCCAGCTTTGATGGTCTCATTTGAATGGAAGCTAAAGCTTCTGACAACAACATATATGTCGAGTGCCCATCGTCAAAGGCAGTTTCTCAAGAAGTCTTTAGTCTGGCAGAGCTCCAGGTTTGTGTAGTGTTTACCTTTTAGACCAGGTTGTAAGAAAAGACCACTGACTCCAATTAAAATCAGATTAAAGCAAGCTTATTATTTCCACCACCCTGGCTGCCTCTCCCTCCCAAAACGTTGGGAACAGGAGAGCAGGCCAGCTTTATAGCCCAGAAAGTTACACAAAAGTGGGGTTAAAAATAACAGAATTCTGACAAGCATCACACTAATGGTATTTTACATTTTTGTTTGCTGGCCCCAACATCAGAATTTATGAGGACCATTAGAGCCTCAGAGAGTGTCGTCTGGCCAAGGAAGGCCAATATTTATGAGGTGTCAACAAAGTTTCAGAGAGGGCTGTTATCTGGTCAGAAAGCCAGGCATGGGTGAGTTCAAGGCACGGGCAGGCTTTCCAAGCAGGTTCAGATCTTGCTGCAATTTATAGTTAAGCCAAAATTATCTTTTCACGGCTTTGTGGCAAGATGGCTCCCAATTTTAATAAAAGATCAGGTTGGGTCAATCATTCCCCCCTTTTCTAATGTGTTTTTTTCATATATTTGATTGGGTAGGAAGAGCAATGTGGGAATTTTAATCCCTCAGGTAATAGTCTCCCGATTTTTTGAACTCACCCAAAAACAGGTCTCCCTGATTTTCCTGACTTAATTAATTACTTATATTGATATTCTATTTATTTTTGTCTCCATTGTTGTAAGAAGAGAGGCGTCACTCATTTAGACTTCTTCTGAGCTGAGAGAGGGTGACGTGAGGGGGCACCGCCTGAGGGACATTAGTCGCCTTTTAGAAGTCAGTTAGGTTTGAAGTCTGGATGGGAAAGAACAGGTAGTAAAGTCATCTGGGAATGGGTTCTTCTATGAGAGAAACAAAAAAACATGAGTACTTAATAAATGTTGCAGCAGCTGGAACATGTCACTGTATAGAAGTTCCCTCACCAGTCTTTAATATCCCCAGTTATCAGGACTGTCAACTTAATATTTAACTTTTAGTGTTACATTTGTCCCTCCCCATAAGATTCAGTTTAATAATTTAATGTCATCTGATCTTGCAAAATATTTTTACTAGTATGACCTCTGTGTCTAATAGAGAAACCTTTAATTCTCTTACTCATTGCTGGATAATCATACTAACAAATACCAAGCCTATGTGTTTAGGTTAAGAATATCTGTAGGCCTTAAACTAAAAACTTCTGCCACTGGCAGATAATCTTGATAGCCTCTTTTTATAGTTATCAGGCATTCCTGTCTGAGAATTCTTCTTTGTAGCCTCCAGTCTTACTTATTTTGGGAGGCTAACATAAGGTGTATACCTTAAAATATTATTATTATTATTATTATTATTATTATTATATAAAATGCCCAGAAATGGCTGTAATTTGTTTTTAACTGTCTTTTCTAAGTGTTTAAGATGAAGCAGTCAAACTGACTTTTGTTTCTATCTATTCTGAACAGTCAGCTGAGATTTTATGGGAGTCATTCCTGGGGAAACTTGAGAGCAGCTTCTCAGTTCTGCTAGTGCCATTTGCGCTAGGTGGGTCCAGGTCTTGCTTGACCATGTGGCTTCCCTCGGAAGCATCAGGGATGTTTCCCTTCTCTGATGACTCTCCTCTTCGTAGCAAATGCACTGATTGGCTTTCTGTTCTCCAGTGGTCTCATTAATCTCCCTGATCAGGAGGTTATGCGGTTCAGAGTTGCAAAGCTCTTTAGAGAAGTCCGCTGTTCCCTGGATACAGACTGACTCAGAGGGCAAGAGCCAAATATTGGTTTTCTTGTCCCTTTTCATATAACTTTAATTTTAAATCCTAATCTTAAACATCCATCAAATAAATTTTAACAGACTTATATAAAGAATACTGGGCTTTAATGTCTATAATTTAAAATTATTTATCTTTTTATTATTTGGGATCTGTATTATTCTGTCTGTCTTGTAGGTGATGGCTAATTATCTTAAATTAACCAATGTTGTGTTCTTAAAGCAACACTGCTGTAAAACACTAACAGGGAATCTTTATATCACCCATAAGGAAATTACAAAATAAAATTAACAACAGTAAACAAACTTAGTTCATGTAATAGCTACCCTAAAATTTTTGGTTGACTTATATATTATATCCTCTGTTTGAGATGCTAGTAATGTTGACAGGAAAAAAAAACTTTTGAAAATAACTTTAAATGAAATAACATCTGACCTACTGCTTTCGCAGTCATTCTCACATAATAAGATGGGACACAGAGCCTTATCTCAGGTAAGGCAGGGCTCTTTATTAATCTTAAGTGTTTTAATTCTAAAGCTAATCTTTGTTTTTTAAATATCATTTTACAAAGTTTACATAAATTATTTGAGGTTACATGAACATTAGCTAACACCGTATGATATAGCTTTTAAAACATGAATTAAAAAAAGGCTGAAAGTTTTTAACCTTTACATAGATTAGGCTCTCATTAACTTAAATACATTTAAATTGTTCCCCAATATAAAAAGTAACATAAAAGTTTACATATCTTATTGACAACAGGTAAATAAATCCTATATATATATTTTACCATACAACTTCAGAACACCACCTTGATATAATGCTCTTTTAAAGTTTCTACCTTACAGACTTGTATACCTGGAAGATATGAGCACATTAATAGCATCACAATTGCATTGATGTTTCTACATTAACTAAGTTTAGCTTTTAAAGAAATGTCAGTACAGTGCTCTAAAATAACAGTTCTTATTTAATCAGTTGTTTAATTTTTATGGTTGCTTGCTCTAGAAAAATAAAACTTAATAACCACAATGTTATGGGTAAACTTATGTTTTGAGAAATTTTTGTCTCTTTAACACATGACTGATTTTTACAATCTTATACAGACTTTAGGACAAACTTATACAGACCTTAGTAAATCAATCAGATATCTAACAAAAGTACTCATGAATGAGTAATCCCATATCAAATTTACTTTACTTATTTATCAAAATATTAGACAAATGTATTGAACAGTGTACCATTTTTTGTTGAAGAAAAAGTTCTAGAACCAAGGCATATTAGACCTTTTGTCGGCATTAATATTTTATTAGATTTTTGAACACCTAGAAAAACTTGTAAGGTTAAATTTAAAGACATTTATTTTTATCTGTTTATCCAATTTAAATTGTACCAATTAAATCATGAGAATTTAAGATCTTTGGATCCACGTTTTAAAATTTGTTTATATGAGTGCTTTTTTTATGAGTGCTCCTTATATGTGTTAATTTGTATAACATATATATGATATACGGATATATGTATATAAAGACATACAACACTAACAAAATCGTGCACACATAATAATAGTAAAGGCCTTGTAGCTTTTTGCAGTTGAAATCTCCATTGCAATGTTTCAAAAACTCCACTGTTGGTCAAAGATAGAGCTGATCAGAAAAACATTAACCTAGGTCTGTAGGATCAAAATCATGAGCTCAAAAAAAGAATACAGAATCTAAGGAAAAAAATAAGAGTCCTAGAAAAAATGACTGGCCAGTAATTAGTAAATACCATACAATTTACCTTTTTTCCTGCCTTAGGCCTCAGATCAGTCTCCTACTGAGCTTGCAGGCTTCTTTCATTTGCATTTCAACAAAAGTCCTTGCTGAGGTCTGAAAGGAGCAGGGTAAAACTGCTATTCTGAGCAGACACCTCAGGCCTAAGGCATTTTAACCATAATTTTGAGGTTCGGATGTTGAAAATTATGATACAATTTTAAGATGAAATTCACAAAATTTTATATCTTTACATCTTGTTTTGTCAACAGATACCATAATATGATTTATTATCCTTGTCCAAATTAATGCACTGGTACACACTGTGATATTTTCTCAGTCTACCCAATTCAAAATTGGTGAAAAATAAAACTGAATGTTTGGGAAGTTACTTGCCAACTTGGAAGTAGAGTGCTTTAGTTTTCCATCCTAAGCATTTAAGTTATCTGGCATGAATTATCTGAAATCATAAACTAAACAATTACCTAAACCCGACTTTTAACTGCAAGATTGAGCAATGCTACAAAAACCCATCCAGATACCATATTGTTACAATAAAACATCATCATTTAGACACACATTGAACTAATATCATTCCCAAGAAACAATTTATAATATCAGCACATTATTGCACATGTCTTAAAGGGCCAGAAACAAAGACACAAGACAGACAGAAAGGAGCTCCAGACTATGGCTGACAGACAGAAGCCTTAAAAACAGAGCAGATAAGAGAAAAATCTCCTACACCAGTGGCAGGATAGATGTCCTCACAAGGGGATCAGATGTTTTCACAGACGGCAACCTGAAATGTAATATCAAGGGTTTCCATGGTGACTTTACTGCATTTAGTGTCTCCTTTTTCTTTTTCTTTTTTTTAAAAAGACAGAGGTGGCATAATCCTTACTGTGCAGGGAACGAAGGAAGGAATTCCCTGAGGCAACAGGGCTTTGGTAGATCCTGGGAATCCCTCAGTCCCTCCTTTTACTTATAGGATTAGCTCCTCTGGTTTGGTTCCACCCCAATCTCGCTCTATCTCCTAACATTTCAGTAGTCAGCTCTCAAAAAGTTCCAGGGTCGGGGGGTTATCAAAATTTGTAACTTAAATTTCGGTTTCTGACCTTGAAGTGAATTAATACCTATTTAATAATGAGGACAGGGTTTGAGAAAAATAAAAAGGGAGGTTTACTGCTTTGCTAACAAAGCAGAAACACAGGGGACTCTGCCCAAATGTTGTGACTCTCTTGAACTGGAGCAACAAGGGGTTTTAAAGGAGTTTCCATTGTTAACCTGGGAGATACTCTGTTCTTTGGTGGCCAGCAGGCATTGCCCTCTGCAGTGGGTGAGTTCCAGGCTGCCAGCTAGGGGCTTCTCTCATCCTGCTTAACAAAGGGGGGTAAACTTCAACACAGTTTTTTAGAACACAGTCCAAAGGGTGTAAGGCTTACTTGCTTTATTACCCATTTTTACGTCCAATATCTTTAAGTTTTTACCACAGAAATCACACAACAAAATGCACAAAAACAAACAAACAAAAAAACATATAGAACACAGAACAAAACACAAAGAAACAGAAACCTGGTGAAGATACAGAAAAACAGAGGAGCAATGAAATGTCTTGCTGAAGCTCCAGGGTAGGAGCTCCTGCGTGCCCGGCTGCACCTTTCTACCCTTTCAGAGAAATTCCATACAGAACAGAACAGAGGACAGAACAATTCTTGTTACTGTCCTGGACAGGAGTACATGTGAGCCTCCCCAGGCCACCTCTCTGTCATCAGAAGACATCTCCCTTAACCGGATATCAGATGTTATAAAGGCACCACCTACCTATGGAGGCCTCCTCCACCAGGTGCTTGCTAATAGTTTTAGTGCGATGGTTCACTGCAGTGCTCCCTGGACCGAATGCTCACTCCAAGGCTTTGGAACTTGGCTCTCCAGCCCTGAGCCCTGGAGGAAAGGCCAGCGTCAGAATTTCCAGCAGTCTGGTCTTGTGATCTGGTCACGTCATCTCGCTGGGGAACTCCAAAATGTTAGACCAGGATGCAAGAAAATACCACTGACTCCAATTAAAATCAAATTAAGGCAAGCTTATTAGTTCAACCGGCTAGGCTGACTCTCCTTCTCAAAACGGCGGGAAAAAGACAGCATCCCCACCTTTCCTACACCCCAGCTTTATAGCCCAAAAAGTTACACAAAAAGGGAGTATCAGAAAACAGAACTTTGACAAGCATCACACTAATTGTAGTTTACATTTTTTATTTGCTGGCCCCAGCATCAGAAATTATGAGGACCATTAGAGCCTCAGAGAGGGTCATTGTCTGGCCAGGGAAGGCCAATATTTATGAGGTTTCAGTAAGGTTTCAGAGAGGGCTGTGATCTGGTCAGTAAGACAGGCATGGGTGAGTTCAAGGCATGGGCAGGCATTCCAAGCAGGTTCAGAATTTGCAGTAATTTATAGTAAAGCAAAAATTATCTTTCCATGGCTTTGTGGCAAGATGGCTCCCAATATTAATGAAAGATCAGGTTGAGTGATCACCCCCTTCCCTTCCTTTTGGAAACTCCTCTACCACCTCCAAGGTTGTGAACTCCTGAGCATTTTCCATTCCAGAGAAGTATTCACAGAATGTCTAACTCTTCTCCTCTAATTGTGTCTTACTTGGGGCAAAGGTAATGTCAAAGCATTGTTCTGGATGAGAGTGGGAAGATTATTGTATATCACATATTTGCATACACATTGGATTCATTTTCCAATTTTCCATTTGAAATACTGAATTCCTGGCACTAACCCATACCCTACTAGACTCTGACTAATAATCCTAATATGATGGTGAAACATAACCCAAGCAGAATAGAAATACAAGCCGTTCAGAGGAGGCATGGTGTGTAGTTGGAATTGCCTTTTGCATTATATAGTATAGGAGCTATAAATCTAGTCAATTTTTTGTTGAAATAATTCTACATGTGTTTTTAAAGTTAACAAATATGGGAATCCTGTCTCCCTTTCTCTGTAGCACATGTATTTTTATATGCACATAGAGAATCCTACCTGGTATCACACGTACATACTTGTGAGGTGGCTGAATTGGCAGATACAAATTGTGAGAAGAGATCACTACTCCTAAACGCTGTTCAAACTGAAAATTCAACCTATGGGTGAGCTTCCTAGTTCAATAACATTATACATAAATCCATGTTCAGTAAAATGAATATCTTTGCATCTGTGGATTATATATATTTCATGATGAATTTCGATTGGCATATATATTGCTACTTTTTTTCTTTTTTTGGTTGTTCAAAACGTTACAAAGCTCTTGACATATCATATTTCATACATTAGATTCAAGTGGGTTATGAACTCCCATTTTTACCCCAAATAAAGATTGCAGAATCACATTGGTTACATATCCACATTTTTACATAATGCCCTATTAGTTAATGTTGTATTCTGCTACCTTTCCTATACTCTATGATCCCCCCTCTTTCCCCCTCCCATCTTCTCTCTCTACCCCATCTACTGTAATTAATTTCTCTCCTTGTTTATTTTCCCATTCCCTTCACAACCTGTTTTATGTAATTTTGTATAACAATGAGGGTCTCCCTTCATTACCATGCAATTTCCCTTTTCTCTCCCTTTCCCTCCCACCTCATGTCTCTGTTAATGTAAATCTTTTCTTCCTGCTCTTCCTCCCTGCTCTGTTCTTAGTTGCTGTCATTATATACAAGAAGACATTTGGTATTTGTTTTTTAGGGATTGGCTAGTTTCACTAAGCATAATCTGCTCTATTACCATCCATTTCCCTGAAAATTCCATGATTTTGTCATATTTTAGTGCTGCGTAATACTCCATGGTGTATAAATGCCACATTTGTTATCCATTCATCTATTGAAGGGCATCTAGGTTGGGTCCACAGTGCAGCAATTGTGAATTGTACTGCTAAGAACATCGATGTGGCAGTATCCCAGAGTTACACTATTTTAAGGTCTTCAGGAAATAGTCCAAGAAGGGCAATAGCTGGGTCAAATTGTGGTTCCATTCCAAGCTTTCCCAGGAATCTCCATACTGCTTTCCAAATTGGCCGCACCAGTTTGCGGGAACAGCTCTCCTCATAGGCCTCATTTGGTCCATCTTCTCTACATTAAGAAGAGAGAGGCTTACTCAGACACAACCCTTCATCCTGACCAGGTTGTTTGCCAGGTTGTTTTGGTCTTTCAGGTCTTTCATAGCTGCCTACATCTTCTCCAGGGATCAAATATGCATGGACCTTTGAGGTTCTCAGTAGGTGGCAGATCCCCTACATTGCTGTATTGCAAGACGAACCCTGTCCCTTCTCTTTTGTAAAGTTAGATTGAGGGAACAGTGTATGGTTAGGGTTAATAACATGTTCAATTTGGGTTCGGAATCATTCTGATTGATGAATAATGGTATTGGGAACCTGCGATATTTATAAAACTATAGAGGTGAAATATAAGTATAAAAACAGAAATCTAGGTAAGATTTGTAGCCCAGAAGGGAATGAGGCCCTTTATTGGGATACTTAGCTTTTAATTATGTTCTGCACGTTTGTCTCAGATAAATTGATAATCAATGGCATAGGACCTTGTACCTTGGAAGATTGATTGTAGAAGAGAACATCCACTCAAATTTGGATAGTCGGTAGGATTAGGAAGAGAGTCGGTAGGTTTAGGAAGAAGAGTGAGTATAAAATTTGGATCAAATGTTCTTTAGCAATACGGTTTCATTTACACAGTGAATGTAAATGTCAGCACATGCGAAGAGTCAGTCACAATGATGAACTGCGGAAAATATAGGAAAGAAGATATCAATAGAGACATTACAAAATCAGGCAATTGTAAAGTGAATGATAGGTTTACACATTTTCAACAGGATCGAGATTGAATACATAATTTTAGGAAGAAACAAATATGTAGTCACCAATAGAAATGACATTTGAAAGCATTATGCAAACTGGAAATGGATGTTTTTAGTAATCCATATTCAACTTCCATTTAGGATTTGGTGCAATCATAAGTGTGACCTTTGCATTTTGTGCCCAGAAAATTATTGTGATAAAATATATATGTAGATCATGTGACATGAGTATTTTTTTCACCATTTCTGTGAGCAATATTTTAAGACATATAAATTAGTATTGGGGGTACAAAGTGGTGTACCCTGTGTCTATGAATATAGAGATAATGCATGAATAGAACATACTGTAAATAAATAATATAACTGGTTCCCCTTTAAATAATGGATTGAATTGTTATCTGAAAATATATAAGAAATCATATATTGACATACAATCAATAATTCCAACCAGTTATATATCTAATTGTCATCTTAGGGTTATTGTTTATCATGAAGTGTGTGTGAGTTTTGCTTAAAAAGTGATTATGGAAATCGAAAATAATGTGTTTGGAAAGAAGTCTCATGAAATTACCAGTCAAGAAATATGGAGGAATCCATGTGTTCTGAAGCAGGAAGTGATTGAAAGTGAAACAAATGCCTATAAATTTGCTAAATTGTTGATGAAATATATATCCTGTGATGTGCATAAACTGAGGAAATAGTATGTACCAGTGTTGAATAAAAATGAACGTCAAAGTACACATCATGTACCATTGGAATCTACTTGCATTGATGTTAAACTGGGTCAGTTACTGTAAAAATATTAGGATTCGCGTGCATCACTCACCGAAGTTAGTTTTCTTTTTTTTTTTAATTTTTATTTATGCTTGTTCAAAACATTACATAGTTCTTGATACATCATATTTGTCACTTTGATTCAAGTGGGTTATGAACTCCCATTTTTACTCCGTATACAGATTGCAGAATCACATCAGTTACACATGCATTGATTCACATATTGCCATACTAGTGTCTGTTGTATTCTGCTGCCTTACCTATCCTCTACTATCCCCCCTCCCCTCCCCTCTCCTCCCCTCTTCTCTCTCTACCCCGTCTACAGTAATAAATTTCTCCCCCTTGTATTATTTTTCCCTTTCTTCTTGTATGTAATTTTGTATAACCCTGAGGGTCTCCTTCTATTTCCATGCAATATCCCTTCTCTCTCCCTTTCCCTCCCACCTCTCATCCCTGTTTTAATGTTAATCTTCTTCTCATCCTCTTCATACCTATTCTGTTCTTAGTTAATCTCCTTATATCAAAGAAGACATTTGGCATTTGTTTTGAAGGGATTGGGTAGCTTCACTTAGCATAATCTGCTCTAGTGCCATCCATTTCCCTGCAAATTCTATGATTTTGTCATTTTTAATGCAGAGTAATACTACATTCTGTATAAATGCCACATTTTTTAATCCATTCATCTATTGAAGGGCATATAGGTTGGTTCCACAGTCTTGCTATTGTGAATTGTGCTGCTATGTACATCGATGTAGCAGTGTCCCTGCAGCATGCTCTTTTTAGGTCTTTAGGGAATTGACCGAGAAGGGGAATAGCTGGGTCAAATGGTGGTTTCATTCCCAGCTTTCCAAGAAATCTCCATACTGCTTTCCAAATTGGATGCACCAATTTGCAGTCTCACCAGCAATGTACAAGTGTACCTGTTTCCCCACATTCTCACCAACACTTGTTGTTTGACTTCATAATGGCTGCCAATCTTACTGGAGTGAGATGGTATCTTAGGGTGGTTTTGATTCACCTTTCTCTGACTACTGGAGATGGTGAGCATTTTTTCATGTACTTGTTGATTATATGTCCTCCTCTGAGATGTCTGTTGAGGTCCTCGGCCAATTTGTTGATTGGGTTATTTGTTATCTTATTGTTTAATTTTTTGAGTTCTTTGTATACTCTGGATATTAGGGCTCTATCTGAAGTGTGAGGAGTAAAGATTTGTTCCCAGAATTTAGGCTCCCTATTTACCTCTCTTATTGTTTCTTTTGCTGAGAAAAAACTTTTTGCTTTGAGGAAGTCCCATGTGTTGATTCTAGTTATTAACTCTTGTTATTAACTCTTGTGCTATGGATGTCCTATTGAGGAATTTGAAGCCCGACCCCACAGTATGTAGATCGTAGCCAACTTTTTCTTCTATCAGACGCCATGTCTCTGATTTGATATCAAGGCCGTTGATCCATTTTGAGTGAACTTTTGTGCATGCAAGAGAAAGGGATTCAGTTTCATTTTGTTACATATGGATTTCCAGTTTTTCCAGCACCATTTGTTGAAGATGCTATCCTTCCTCCATTGCATGCTTTTAGCTCCTTTATCAAATAGAAGATTGTTGTAGCATTGTGGATTAATCTCTGTGTCCTCCATTCTGTACCATTGGTCCACCCGCCTGTTTTGGTACCAGTACCATGCTGTCATTGTTACTATTGCTCTGAAATTTAGTTTGAAATCTGGTATCGCTATACCGCCTGATTCACACATCCTGGTTAGAATTGCTTTTGCTATTCGGGATCTTTTATTATTCCATATGAATTTCATGGTTGCTTTCTCTATTTCTACAAGAAATGCCGTTAGGATTTTGATTGGCATTACATTAAACCTATAGAGAACTTTTGGGAATATCACCATTTTGATGATGTTAGTTCTCCCTATCCATGAACAGTGTATATTTTTCCATCTTCTAAGATCTTATTCTACTTCTCTTTTTAGGGTTCTGTAGTTTGCATTGTATAAATCTTTCACCTCTTTTGTTAGGTTGATTCCCAAGGATTTTAGTTTTATTTTTTGAGGATATTGTGAATGGAGTGTTTTTTTTTTCTCATTTCCGTTTCAGAAGTTTTGTCACTGATATACAGAAATGCCTTTGACTTATGAATGTTGATTTTATATCCTGCCACATTGCTGAAATCATTTCTTACTTCTAGTAGTTTTTTTTGTAGACCCTTTTTGGTCTTCTATATATTGAATCATATCAGCTGCAAGTAGTGATAATTTAAGTTATTCTTTTCCTATTTTCATGCCTTTTATTTCTTTCATCTGTCTAATTGCTCTGGCCAGTGTTTCGAGAACTATATTGAATAGAAGTGGTGGTAGAGGACATCTCTGTCTTGTTCCAGATTTTAGAGGGAATGCTTCAATTTTTCTTCATTCAGAATAATGCTAGCCTGAGGCTTAACATAGATAGCTTTTACAATATCGAGGTAAATTCCTGTTATCTCTAGTTTTTCAAATGTTTTGAACATAAAGGGATGCTAAGGGTCTATCCTTCTTATTTATTTTTTGCAGAACCAAGCTTTAGTTTTGTAATTTTTTCAATAGTTTCTTTTGTTTCAATTTTGTTGTTTTCCGCTCTGATTTTAGTTATTTCTTGCCTTCTGCTACATTTACTGTTGTTTTGCTCTTCCTTTTCTAGGGCTTTGAGATGAAGTGTGAGCTCATTTATTTGTTGTTCTTTCCTATTTTTGAGGAATGACGTCAAGGTGGTGAATTTCCCTCTTAAAACACCTTTCATTGTGTCCCATAGACTCCGATATGTTGTTTCTGTATTTTCATTTATCTTGAAGAATTTTTTGATTTTCTCATTTATGTCTTCTGTAACACATTAATCATTCAGTAACATGTTGTTCATTTTCAATGTGATGTAGGATTTTTCCTTCCTTCTTTTTCATTGGTTTCCAGATTCATTCCATTATAATCCAATAAAATTCATGGTATTAAGTCCACCCTTTATATTTACTGAAGGTTGCTCTATGGCATAATATATGGTCTATTTTTTAGAAGGATCCATGTGCTGCTAAAAAATATTATATCCACTTGATGATGGTTGATATATTCTATATATGTCAGTTAAGTCTAGGTTATTGATTGTGATATTGAGTTCTATAGTTTCTTTATTCAACTTTTATTTGGAGGATCTGTCCAATGGTGAGAGAGGTGTGTTGAAATCACCCATAATTATTGTGTTGTGGGCTATTTGATTCTTGAACTTGAGGAGAATTTGTTTTATGAACGTCACAGCACCATTTAATGGTGCGTAAAAATTGATAATTTTTATGTCTTGTTGGTGAATGGTTCCTTTTAACAGTATATAATTTCCTGCATTATCCCTTTTGATTAAATTAGTCTTGAAGTCGATTTAATTCGATTTGAGGATGGCCACCACTGCTTGCTTATGAGGACCGTGTGCATGGTATATTCTTTCCCAACCTTTCACCTTCAGCCTGTGTATGTCTTTTCCATTCAGATATGTCTCCTGGAGGCAACATATTGTTGGATTTGTTTTATGAATCCAAGTTACAAGCCTATGTTGCTTTATTGGAGAGTTTAAGCCATTAATGTTTAGAGTTACTATTGATATATGGTTTCTACTGCCAGCCATGTTTGAATATTTATGGCTTTTTAAAATTTACTTTGTTTCTCCATGATTAGCTTTTCCCCCGCCCTCTGTCATTACTGAGGCACTTCCCACTGATGGTTTTGGTTGTTGTTTTTCATTTCTTTCTCGTGTAGTGTTTTGCTCAAGACACTTTGCAATGGTGGTTTTCTGGCTGCAAATTCTTTTAGCTTTTGTTTATCATGAAAGATTTTTATTTCGTTGTCGTACCTGAAGCTGAATTTTGCTGGATACAGAATTCTTGTTTGGCATCCATTGTCTTTCAATGTTTGAAATACGTTGTTCCAGGATCCTCTCACTTTCAGGGTCTGTGATGAAAAATAGGTTGCTAACCTTATTGGTTTACCCCTGAATGTAATCTTCCTCCTTTCTCTTGAAGCTTTTAATGTTTTCTCTTTGTTCTGTATATTGGATAGCTTCATAACAATGTGTCTTGGCGTTGGTCTACTGTGATTTTGTGTGCTCTGTGTCCTGTAAGCATCTTCAATTTGTATATCCATTTCCTTTTTTATTTCTGGAAAATTTTCTGTAATTATTTCATTCAACAGGTTACTCATTCCCATGGTTTGAATCTCTGTACCTTCCTCTATCCAGATGACTCATAAGTTTGGTTTTTTTATGTTATACCATATCTCTTGGATGTTTTTCTCGTGATTTTTTTACCAGCCTTTCTGTGTTGGCTAGACTCTTTTCAAGATGATATATTTTGTCTTCATTATGTGACATTCTGTCTTCTACTTGCTCCACATGGTTAGTGATACTCTCAATTGAGTTTTTAATTTGGTTTATCGTTTCCTTCATTTCTAGAATTATTCTTTGAATATTTATAATCTCTATCTCCTGATAAAGAAGATTAACTTCTTCTTTTATCTGTTTATGTAATTCATTTTCAATGTGTTCTTTCACTGTATTTATTTGCTTTCTAGTATCCTCTTTAAGGTTCCATTTCATCTGTCTAAGGTATTCCTTGAGTTCTTTATATGACCATTTTTCTGATAATTCTAGGTCCTCCTGAATATTTAGGTTATCCTTCATTGTTTGTACTCCTTTTCTTTCTTGCTTTTTGATGCTGCTCATGTTACTTCTTGTTCTGTTTGAGTGCTGAGTTACTTCTAATTCTTATAAATTTATTTGAAGCTTGGGAGGAAAGATATTAGAAGGAATGGGAAGAAGTCACTAAAGAGAATGAGAATAGGCAGGTAGAATTCAAGGATGGGGGAATAAGAAAATTGAAAAGAAATGAAAAGACAAAAGAAAAAAATAGAAAATAAAGAAAGAAATAAATTTTTTTTAAATAATAATGATAATTAAAAAATGAAAATTAAAATTTAAAATAATAATAATAATAGTAAAATTAAAAAAATAAAAACATTAAAATAAGTTAAAGAACAACACAAAAAATTTAAATGAAAGAAAAAAAATAAAAATAAAATAATAATAATAATAATACATGCAGTCATAGAGTTCAATTAACTTCTCTTCCAGTAGGTGGAGCTGTGCTCACTGGGCCAAGCTTCTCCTCTCAATAGGTGGGAACCAATCACTGTGCAGCAGCTCTTCCTCCCAGACTGGGCGGGTCTCTAATCCTGAGTGCCTAGGACCTTCTCTAGTGTTTCCTCAAGCCAGGCTCCGCTCAACTGTGACGCTCACCACAATACTTGCTACACGTCAGGTCTCTGCTCCTGGTAGCCCTGTTTTCATCAACGCTTGGCACTCTCTCCCTGTTTGCCTCCCTCAGACCCTAAGTTTGTAGAGCTTGGGGCTGGGAACCCCCAGCGAATTTGCTTGCTCTCTGGTATCCATGCCCACATTAGCTGGTGTAAGAGACCTCAGTTGTCAGCACTGGTAGGAGCGGTAGCCAGGAATTCCACGCCACAAGTCCCACAGCACACATGATTCCCGCAGTCTGGCCATCTTTCTCACGGGAGACCTGGGAGGGCCCCTTAAGGGAGAGCTGGGAGGGGCCCTTAATGTTTCCCCGCTGTGTGGAGAGAGATGCATATGGAATTACACACCTGTCGTACTGGTTTCAATGAAGTTATCTCCTCTGCCCATGACATCAGTTCTCTTCCATGGTGGTATCCCATGCAAATGGTGACCATTCGTTCCTTTTGCCAGGTGACCAATGCAATGGATGGGTCCTGACTGTGTCTCCAAAGCCCCATTTCAATCCAGTGGCCTTTTACCTCTGTAAATTCAGAAGGGCCGACCAGTTATTTCAGAGGGAACGTTAGTTCTGAGTCACAAGAAGCAGGCAAATCTGAGATTCTATGCAGCCGATCCGGGCTCTGTGTGTTTTCTCAGGGGCCCAGACTGTTCGCACCAGATCCACGTCAGGTCAGCATTGCCTAGTGATTCTGAACAAACAGCATTTAGACAGTTTACGACTCCCTATGCCTGCGCAGCTAATGAGGTCAGATACTTGATTTCTCCATGTCCGCCACCATGTTGGATCTCTTATATTGCTACTTTTTAATGTCTGTGCGTGTGCGTGTGTGTGTGTGTGTGTGTATATATATATATATATATATATATATATATATATATATATATATATATATTAATATAAGATTTCTTATATATTTTTAGATATCAATTCAATTCATTATTTAAAGTGGAACCAGTTATATTATTTACTCACAGGATGGTCTATTCATGCATTATCTCTATATTCATAGACACAGGGTACACCTCTGTGTACCCCTAACACTAATGTATATGTCTTCAAAATATTGCTCCCAGAAATGGTGGAAGAAATACTCATGTCACCTGATCCACATATATATTTTATCACAGTAAAATTCTGAACAAAAAATGTAAAGGTCACACTTATGATTGTACCGAAGCCTAAAAGAAAAGTGAAAATGTTTAACTAAAAACATCCATGTGAAGGTTGCCTAATGCTCTCAAATGTCAATCCTATTGGTGACAACATACTTGTTTCTTCCAATGATTATATATTCAAATTAAACCCTGTTGAAAATGTCTAATCCTATAACTCACTTTATACTTTGCCTGATTTCATAATGTCTCTATTGATACCTGCTTTCCTACTTATTTTCCAGAGTTCATCATTGTGACTGACTCTTCATATGTGCTGACATTTTCATTCATTCTCTAACCAAAACCCTATTGCTAAAGAACTTTTGGTCCAAATACTATACTCACTCTTCTTCCTAAACCTACCGACTATCTTCCTAATCCTAACGACTATCCATTTTTGACTGGATGTTCTCTTCTACATTAAATCTACCAAGGTACAAGGTCCTGTGCTTCAAATCATACCTAGATTTCTGTTTCCATACTTATATTTCACCTCTATGTTCTTGTAATTATCACAAGTTCCCAATACCATTATTCATCGCACAGAATGATTCCTAACCCAAATTGAACCTGTTATTAACCCTAAACATACACTGTTCCCTCAATCTCATTTTACAGAAGAGCAGCGACAGAGTTGTTCTTAAAATACAGGGAATTAGGGGACCCTCCACCTGCTGAAAACCTCAAAGGTCCATGCAGAAATGATACCTGGAGAAGTTGTAGGGAGGTATGAAAGACCTGAGAGAGCAAAAGTCCTATTCCATGGCAAACAACCTGGTCAGGATAAAGGGATGTGTCTGAATCAGCCTCTCTCTACTTATGTTAGAGAAGATGGACTAAACCAGACCTGTGTGGAGAGCTGTTCCCAGGTGCTTATGGTTGATATACCATTCTAACTTGTGCAAGTGTTCCATAAAGTGGGAGCAGCCTCCATCTCATGGGACCCTTGGAAGCAAGTGTTAGGACAAACTGGTTGCCAAGGCAGTGACCTCATTCATTCAATTCCAAAGAAAGTGACATACCTCATTTCCTTGGTGATGGAACTCTATGATCTTTGTATCCTAGTGGCCAGGCACCCAGACGCTATCCCATTCCCAGTCACAGTGGTCTCACTTATTTGGATTTACCAAGGACAGAGTCAGTATTTCTTGGTACCTACTAATGTGAGGATGGCCAAATGCCAGGAGAGCACTGAAGAGGTACCTTTTCTGAGAAAGCCAGTAGTGGCTCACCACTTTTTCCTGACAACTTCACAGAGTTAGCCAAGGAAACCAGACCTGAGAGAATACAGACTATTTCGAAGGAATATAGTATGGCCGAGCAGTTAGAGGACACTCCAGATAGTCACAGATCTACTTGGGGGAAGGAGGTGCCATTGTGGGAGTGGGTGTGGGTTTGTGGTTTTGTCTCATGTTCTAACAAAAGGTAGGAATGGCGGTTTGTTTGGATTGAAGTGGACTGTTTCGAGTAAGTCATTTGACAAGGTGAGTGTTTCTATGTTTGTGTATCCGACTATGTCCATTGTTGTAGACATTAGAAAAGAGAATGCATTAATGGATGTGTCCTGTCTAGTATAAATCTTACCATAATTCATCCTGCTCAATTTATGAATGGACTGCACCTTGTCTTATCGATGGGCAACACCTGCTATCATCCTAAGTTCCTGTTTTCTTCCTGAATTCTGGCCAGTCTCCAGAATAGGCTCAGGGATTTGTGTCCAAGATATGTACCACCTCCAAGCTCTGTGACATGGCCATATACTGGATAGCTGAAGAGAATGGAGATCATCTCAGAAAACTCAGATATCAGTGTGACCAGGAAAGTCTCAGTGGAGAAACCCTGCTTTGGGCCTTTTGCTTACCTTATGTTCTGTTGCCCTGAATGTCAGGAAGGTCTTTGCCTCAGGCCACTCCTTTGTGAAGCCTGAAGAAAACAGTTTTAAATTTGAAATGAATAGGCATCACCTGTGGCTCTTTGCTTAATTGCTTTGGAAAGGGATGTGTCTGAAGTAGCCTCTTGGCCTTGTATGTGGCTGTGATTTTTATTCTCAGCACATGATGGATCCAAAGAATGATCGCATGTGCGCATCCAAATCCAAAATGGCCAAAAGATCAGTCATTGTGGATGAAGTCTCTCGCCTTCTTCTGTTAGGTTCCTGACATCCATCAAGTGAGAATACTGATCCTTTGGGTCAAATGAGTTCTTGAAATCTCTGCCGAGGTGCTTGGCTTTTCTCATGACTCTATTTCACATAAATATTCCATACCTGAAAGTCAGTAGGCCTCAAATTGGAGAAACAGAGCAGCATGAACGGCAGGCTTATTTGACCACTCCTGGTTCATATTAAGAGTGTCCAGGCCACCCTGACTTTAGGCAAATGAGGGGCAAGTGAGCTTATTTTGGACACTACCAATGGCTGCACCCCTCATGGAAACCTCCAGCCAGAGGTCATGATGAGTGACTATATGGAAGAAGATGAGGGCCATGTGGGAGTGTTTTGGTTTTAATTGTGGTCATTTGTGTGGCGGTTGGAAGAAATGTCTGGGTCCACCTGGGCTTGAACTCTGGTGTGATTCCCCATAGAGACTGAGTTCTGGAACTCACCTCAGAGAAGGATTGCCATGAACTGTTTTGGGATTTTAGGAGGCCACGCATGAGAGTTGCCCTTGGAAACTGAGATCTGGCTTTCCACAGAGCACTGGGAATCTCAGCCAGGATATCACATGATATAATTGTGAAAAACTTGCAGCCATAGTTGAGAGTCAAAACACACATGGACCTCACATTTTACACCTCAATGTGCCTGGCTTCATGTGACCTTTTCCCACTCTTTGGGAAGCCTTGCCTGTGAGAGTTCTCCAGAGTTTTCATTTAAATTAGCTTTCTCAACATTTAGTGGTTCCTGAATGAATTGAAACCCAGAGTTTCTCCAACTTCATCCTTGAAAAATGGCTTGATAAATACCATGAATTTTTGGAAGTTCCCACAACCAGGTGGCACTGGAGAACATTTGGATATCCTGTTGCTGATCATGAGTATACCAGACAATGCCTTGATTGACTGGGTTTCATGAAAATGGTGTAGAACAGAGATGCCAGTAAGTTGGAGCCTGCTGAGTAGTGGGCCTAGAGCAGTGGTGGGCAGGTGTGTGATGAAACATCAGTGGTAGGGCCATGAGGATCTACCATTGGATTCCAAATGGCTTGTGACTGACATGGTGCAGCCAGCAGTCCCTTATATGTAAAGGCATCTTGTTATATGGTGAGGTTTCAGGGCAATGTTCTGAATCAGGTTGATATGGACGAGGGGGCAATGGGCCAAGCTAGGAGGGATAGAAGCCTGGTTGGTGCATTCTCCTGCAGACCCTGACCCAATACAGTGACAGAACTCCCTCCAGCAATATGTCCCAGTTGAGCTCCTGGTATTTCGTGAAGCAAATACCAAACTCCCAGTGCAGCAGGAAAAACACCACAAAAAGTGTAGGAGGACCAAATGGCTTCGCAGTCAACACGGAGAGACACTTAGTCCTCAGTGGTCACAGTTTACCTACAAAGAGAGGATTCAGCATTGCTGCCTCATCTTCATTGGAAAATAAGAAACCATGTCCTTCAGGTCACATAGATGCAGAACCAGCTTTGATGGTCTCACTACTAAAGAAGCCAAATCTCCTGACAACAACATATATTTCAAGTGCCCAAACTCAGAGGCAGTTTCTCAAAAAGTTTTTAGGCTCTCAGAGCTCCCTGTTTGTGTTGTGTTTACCCTGTCCCTTACTTTTGGAAACTCCTCTACCACCTCCATGGTTATGAACTCTTGAGCATTTTCCATTCCAGATATGTATTCACTGATTTTCTAACTCTTCTCCTCTAATTATGTTTTACCTGGGGTGAAGGTAATGTCAAGGCATTTTTCTGGATGAGAGTGAGAGGATATCAGACCTTAACAGATATTTGTGAAGCACATATTTGCTTACACATTGAATTCATTTTCCAATTTTCCTTTTGAAATACTGAATCCCTGACACTAACCCATACCTACTAGAATCAGACAACTCATCCTAATATAATGGAGAAAAATAACCCAAACAGAATAGAAATTCAAGCAGTTCAGAGGAGGCATCTTGTATAGTTGGACTTGCCTTTTGCATTATATAAGGTAGGAGTTATAAATCTAGTCAATTTTTATTTGAAATAGTTCTCCATGTGTTTTTAAAGATAACAAATGTGTGAAATCCTGTTTCCCTTTCTCTGTAGCCAATTCACACATGTATATTTATATGCACACATAGAATCCTACCAGGAATCCCACGTACATTTTTGTGAGGTTTCTCACTTGGCAGATTCAAATTGTGAGAAGAGATCACTCCTCTTAAACGCTGTTAGAACTGAGGATTCAAACTATAGGGGAGCTTTCTAGTAGAACAACATTATACATATACTCATGTTCAGTAAAATAATTATTTTTGCATCTGTGGATGATATATATTTACTGATGAATTTTGATTTTCATATATATTGCTGCTTTTTAATGTCTGTGTGTAGTTTGTGTGTGTGTGTGTGTGTGTGTGTGTGTGTGTGTGTATATATATACACACACACACTATTCAGATTTTTCAATATATAAAATATATGTGTCTTATATACACTTTCTAAATTCATTCATGTTCATGTATATGGATTTATAATCAACTTTTCACAAGATTATTTTCCGAAATATTCATCCACCTGAAATACATATTTGTTTCCTAGTACTGAAAACAAACTTCAGTGAATGGTGCCTACAAATTCTAATAATTTTGCAGTAACTGACCCAGTTTACCACCAATGCAAGTAGATTCCTATGGGACATGATATGTAATTTGAGGTTCATTTGTATTCAACACTGGTACATTATTATTTCTTCAGTTTTTGCACATCATACGATATATATTTCATCCACAAGTTCACAAATTTACAGGCATTTGTTTCAACTTTAATCAATTCCTGTTTCAGAACACAAGTATTATCAGGGTTTCTGAACTCGTCTTTTCATGACGCTTCTTTCCAAACAAGTTATTTTCGATTTCCATAATCACTGGTGAAGTAACACTCACACCCTTCGTGATAAACCAAAACACTAATATTACCATTATATGTATACCATTTTGGAAAGAATGATTGTATATCAATATAAGATTTCCTGTAATTTTTCAGATATCAGTTCAATCCATTATTTATAGTTGGAACAAGTTATATTATTTATTCACAGTATGTTCTATTCATGCTTTATCTTTATATTCATAGACACAGTGTACACCTCTTTGGACCCCCAATACTAATTTTACGTCTTCAATATATTGCTACCAGAAATGGTGGAAGAAATACTTATGTCACCTGATCTACATATACATTTTATCACAATATTCTGAAAAAAAATGTAAAGGTCACACTTATGACTGTACCAAAGCCTAAAAGGAAAGTGAACATGGATTAATAGAAACATCCATGTCCACGCTGCCTAATGCTCTCAAATGTCAATCCTATTCGTGACAACATATTTGTTTCTTCCTAAGATTATATATTCAAACTCAACCCTGTTGAAAATGTCTAATCCTATCACTCACTTTATATTTTGCCTGATGCAATAATGTCTCTATTGATATCTGCATTTCTACATATTTTCCCAGTTTATCATAGTGACTGACTCTTCATATGTGCCGACATTTACATTCACTCTCTAACCGAAACCATATTGCTAAAGAACTTTTGGTCTAAATCCTATAATCACTCTTCTTCCTAAACCTACCGACAATCTTTCTAAACCTACTGACTATCCCTTTTTACTGGATGTTCTCTTCTACGTTCAATCATCCAAGGTACAAGGTCCTATGACATTGTATATTGAATTATCTGAGACATATTTAGAGAACATAATTCAAGCTAAGTATCCCAATCAAGGGCCCAATGCCCTTCTGGGTTTCAAATTATATCTAGATTTTTATTTTCATACTTATATTTCACCTCTACATTCTTGTAAATCTCACAGGTTGCCAATACCATTATTCATCGCACAGAATGATTCCTAACCCAAATTGAACCTGTTATTAACCCTAAGCATACACTGTTCCCTCAATCTCATTTTACAGAAGAACAGGGACGGAGTTGTTCTTACAATACAGGAAAGTAGGGGACCTTCCACCTGCTGAAAACCTCAAAGGTCCATACAGAAATGATACCCGGAAAAGTTATAGGCAGCTATGAAGGACCTGAGAGAGCAAAAGTCATCTTCCATGGCAAACAACCTGGTCAGGATGAAGGGATGTGTCTTAATCAGCCTCTCTCTTCTTATTGTAGAGAAGATGGACCAAATCAGGCCTGTGTGGAAAGCTGTTCACGGGTGCCTATGGTTGATATACCATTCTAACTTGTGAAAGTGTCACAGGAAGTAGGGGCAGCCTCCATCTCATGGGACCCTTGGAAGCAACTGTTAGGAAAAAGGTGTGCCAAGGCAGTGGCCTCATTCAGTTCCAAAGAAAGTGACATATCTAATTTCTTTGGTGATGGAACTTTCTGAACTTGCTATCCAAGAACCAAGACACCGAGAGGCAATCCCAGTCCAAGTCCCTGTGGGCTCACTTGATTGGATTTTCCAAGGACAGAGTCAGTCTTTCTCAGTAACTAATGATGTGAGTATAGCCAAATACCAGGAGAGCACTGAAGAGGTACTTTTCCTGAGAAAGCAGGTAGTGGCTCGCCACTTTTTCCTGACAACTTTACAGAGTTGGTCAAGGAAAGCAGATCTGATAGAGGACACGCCATTTTGGGGGAACATAATATGGCCCACCAGTCAGAGTTAACTCCGGAGAGTCACAGACCTACTTGAGGGAAGGAGGTGCCTTTGTGAGTGTGGGTTTGTTGTTTTGTCTCATATTCTGAGAATAGGTAGGGAAGGCGGTTTGTTTGATTTGGAGTGAACTGTTTCTAGTAAGTCGTTTGACAAAATGAGTGTTTCTATGTCTGTGTATCCCACTGTGTCCGTGGTTGTAGACATGAGAAAAGAGAATGCAACAATGGATGTGTCCTGTCTAGTAGAAAGCTTCCCATTATGTATCCTGCCTAATTTATGAATGGAGTGCGGCTTGCCTTATGGATGAGCAATACCTATTACCTTCCTAAGTCCCTGTTTTCTTCTGAATTCTGGCCACTCTCCAGAATAGGCTCATGGTTTTGTGTCCAAGATATGCAACAACTCCAAGGTCTGTGACATGGCCATGTACAGGATAGCTGAAGGGAATGGCCAGCATCTCAGAAAACTCAGATATCAGTGTGACCAGGAAAGTCTCAGTGGATATACCCTGCTTTTGGCCTTTTGCTTACCTATTGTTCTGTTGCCCTGAATATCAGGAAGGTCTTTGCCTCAGGCCACCCCTTTGTGAAGCCTGAAGGAAACAGTTTTCAAATGGAAATGAATGGGCATCACTTGTGGCTCTTTCTTAGTTGCTTTGGAAAGGGATGTGTCTTAATTAGACTCTTGGCCTTGTATGTGGCTGTGATTTTGATTCTCAGCAGCTGATGGATCTAAAAATGATCCCATGTGTGCATCCAAAACCATAATTGCCAAAAGATCAGTCATTGTGGATGAAGTCTCTCGTCTTCCTCTGTTAGGTTCCTGACCTCCATCAAGTGAGAATAGGTATTCCTTGGGTCAAATGAGTTCTTCAAATCACTGCAGAGGTGCTTAGGTTTTCGTATGACTCCAAATCACATAAAGAATCTATACTTGAAAGTCAGTAGGCCTCAAATTGGGGAAACAGAGCAGTATTAACGGGAGGCTTATTTGATCACTCCTGGTTCACAGAAAGGGTGTCCAGGCCAACATGACTTTAGGCAAATGAGGGGCAAGGGAGTTTATTTGGACACTGTCTTTGGGTGAGCCCTTCATGGAAACCTCCAGACAGAGGTTACGATGAGTGACTATATGGAAGAAGATGAGGACCATGTTTGAGTGTTTTGTTTTTAATTGTGGTCATTTGTGTGGTGGTTGTAAGAAATATCTTGGTCCACCTGGGCTTCAACTCTGTTGGGATTTCCCTTAAAGACTGCGTTCTGGAACTGAACTCAGAGAAGTATTGCCATGAATAGAAATACAAGCAGTTTAGAGGAGGCATGGTGTATATTTGGACTTGCCTTTTGCATGATACAGAGTAGGAGTTAAATCTAGTCAATTTTTTGTTGAAATAGTTCTCCATGTGTTTTTAAAGTTAAAAAATTGTGAATTCCTGTCTCCCTTTCTCTGTAGCCTATTCAGCACATATATTTTTATATGGATATATAGAATCATACCTGGTACCACACATACATTCTTGTGAGGTGGATGAGTTGGCAGATACAAATTGTGAGAAGAGATCACTCCTACTTAACCGTGTTGGAACTGAATATTCAACCAATGGGTGAGCTTGCTAGTTGAACAACATTATACATAAATCCATGTTCAGTAAAATGAATATTTTTGGATCTTTTTATGATATATATTTTATGAAAATTTTGATTGACATATATTTTGCTATTTTTTTTTTTCTGTGTGTGTGTGTGTGTTTTGTGTCATTCGCCTGTTCTGTAAAACAACTTCAGAGAGAGAGGTTAAAAATTCATGCAAAGCTCTGATGGAGGTATCTAATATCTTAGTTTTGGTCTATTGCTTCTTCTAATTGGGTCATTTGTTGTGTCCCATGGACGAGGGCAGTGGTTCCTGTGCCCACCCCTGAAGCAACTCCTATTCCGAATAGGATGGCTAAAGTGAGGGATATATGTTCCCAGTGGAAACGGGTTGTATGCCCCTCTATTTCATTTTCAAATGAACCTGCATCATGACAGAGCACTCTGGGAAACATCTGCACCATTACACAATTAATCACATCTGTTGACAATTTCTTTAAAACATAAACAATGTTTAATTATATACAATTATGCTGTTGTAGGGACGGACAAGGCAAGGCACCTAAGATAGCAACGAAGACAGGGAAACCGTCCTATTTGGTTGCAACCAGATTCAGAGGGCATTGCTTCTGTTGTAATCAATTATTCTCCTGAAACTCAAGTTTAGGTAGTTTCAGAATTTTGTACCCAACATGTAAGGGAAGAGGCTCAGAAGTTCACAGTCTTCAGAAGTTCAAAAAAGCCGTTGTTGTTTCTGTTTTTACCTCAGTTCTGGGCAAGTTAACTTTTCAAGGACACCTGGGAGGGAAAGAGCTTTTTCCTACCTTTCTTATTTTTCGCCCCTGACAGCTGTTACCATGGAGCCCTGATGATAACTTCTTTATCTTAGAAATATAGCCATCTCTGTAAAGCCCCAGCTCATGGCCAGAGGCCTTGTTCATATATTTTGTGGAAAACAAGTAATGGGGTGTCTAGCATAGAAGTGCTTATTTTTTTAGCCAGTGGCCAAGTAGAACAAGGCAACACTAAAAGAGGAAGTTTATCTACATTGAACTCTTTTATAGGGACTCTTTTGCTGAAAGTCCTAAAGTCAGCCATGGTGAAGACTTCTGTAGAAAGTCAGTTAAGAATTTTCTGTAGGCCTGGTACAGAAGGGGAAGACAGGGAAGGTGGGGCTGACAGCAGCTCCGAGGATCTGAGAATAAGGAACGAGAGATGTAAAAGAATAATGGGAAAGTGGTTTGGGATTTTCCTAGCAACAAATACTTGAGCTGTACAACAGGTAGAGCAGAGGGGAAGACAAGAGTGAGTATCCCAAAATGCATGTGAGGGACTTTAAATTTTTAGTAAACTGTTTTCAGTGATGACAAAGCAACTTTAAAGGCCATTTTCATTACATCTTTGATAGGAGTCTGAGGGCTCTCCTCAGCTAGTTTCAGCTTTGTGTTAGCTGGTAAGAGGACCTGGTGGGACCCGGGGCGGGCACGGACAGGAGAAGAGAGGAGTGAGTCGGTGGATGGGAACCTGAGTACCTGCTACTTCAGCAAGATGGCGATGGTCTGAGAACCAGCAGAGATTTGGGTTTTTGATCTAATAATTGGAGGGGAGAAATCAGGTTGCTGAGGTGAGAGTGACAGCAGAGACTCTGGAGCACAAGGCTGAAGGTGAGGATTGATTGGATAAGCATAGTTCAGGATATGAGTGAAGGATGGAAAAGGCATGCCCATAGGGGAATCTCCTTTCACCCTTTTGAGCACTTGCAGAAGTTAAAAAGGTCACACAGGGCTGGGGATGTGGCTCAATTGTAGCACGCTCGCTTGGCATGCGTGCGGCCCGGGTTCGATCCTCAGCACCACATACAAACAAAGATGTCTTGTCCAGCAAAAAACTAAAAAATAAATATTAAAAATTCTCTCTGTCTCTCTCTCTCTCACCTCTCTCTTTAAAAAAAATGGTCACGCAGAATTTGAGGATCAAGAGACCCTTCTGGGGGCCATCGGTTTTGGTTATCTAATTGGTAATATGGCCAATGCTGTGTACTGAATTTGATGAGGAGTTTGTGTTCCATCAGGCAGCCCCTGTATGCTCACATCCCCATGACGTACAGCAAAAGTCTGCCAGGCATTCTGGGATTACTAAAAAGGAGTGATGGATTTTTCCTTTCCCCAGGTCCATGATCCTCTTAGTTATACAAGTCCGATATTTACTGCCATTAGCCCCTTGAACTAGAGGCCTTTTATTTGATAGAGGGCCCAATGGGGCCTTAAGGGCTGAGTTTATTGCCCCTGTATCCACTTCAAAGTTTACTGGTGTCTCCTCCACTTCAAAAGATACGCTGAGCTCAGGGAGGGGATCTGAGCCCCGACTTTCGTAGTCATGCTGAAGAGTCAGAATGGCTGGCTGGCGTGGCTGCCTCTTTCTAGGGCACTCTTGAACCCAGTGTCCTCTTTCTTTACAGTAGGCACATTGATCTGAGGTCAGGGGTGGCCTCTGGCGTGGGACCAGGTATCCCTTCCTGTCTCCCTGTTTCTTAATTTCTGGCCTTTTTGTTATTGTGACCGGGACCTTAGTCAACTCCTTAGTCTGTCTTTTGTTTCTTTTATCCTCATTTTGCTCCCTTCTCTTCCTCAGTTTCTCTCTTATAGTATACTTTCTCGGCTTCTCTGACTAAATGTCTCAAAGTCATATCTTGTAATCCATCTAAGCATTGTAACTTTCTTTAAATATCCAAGGCAGCATGCCCAATAAAGGCCATTGTGACAGATGATTTTTGATCCTCTTCATGAGGATCGAAAGGAGTATATCTCCTATATGCCTCCGTAATTCTCTCTAGAAACATAGAGGAAGATTCATCAGGCCCGCAGGCGTGGTACCCACGTCACCCCAAATGGAGTAGGGAAAGAGCAGTGCCACTGCCTGCGCCCGGATCAGGCCCAGCCACCAGCTGGTGTGGTAGTCACGTCACCCAAATTGTAGTAGGGGCCAAGCAGGCCGCCCCCCGCGCCCGCCACAAAAGCAGACCTGTGACTGACCTTCGGAACAGGCCCAGCGGCCTGCCACCATGGTAGACATGACACCCCAATTGGAGTAGTGGCAGAGCAGAGCTTTTTCCCGCGCCCAGTACAAGCACAACGGCCCACCGGCGTGGTAGTCACGTCAACCCAATTGGAGTAGGGGCAGAGCAGAGTCTTTGCCCGCACCCGGAACAGGCCCAGCGATCTGCCAGCATGGTAGTCATGACACCCCAATTGCAGTAGGGCCAAAGCAGAGCCACCACCCGCTCCCGCAAGGTAGGCAGACCTGCAACTGACCGCGGAACAGGACAAGCGGCCTGCAAGCACAGCAGACACATCAACCCATTTGGTTCTTTGAAAAAATAAAAAAAATCTACAGACCCTTAGCCATGCTAACGAAGACAAAAAGAGAGAGAACTCAAATTACTAGCATACAGGATGAAAAAGACAATATCATAACAAATATTTCAGATATACAGAAGATAATCCGAAATTATTTTGAATCTTTGTACTCTAATAAAATAGAAGACAGTGAAGGCATCGATAAATTTCTTAAGTCATATGATCTGCCCAGATTGAGTCAGGAGGATATAGACAACCTAAACAGACCAATATCAATTGAGGAAATAGAAAAAAACATCAAAACACTACCAAGTAAGAAAAGCCCAGGACCTGATGGGTATACAGCAGAGTTTTACAAAACCTTTAAAGGGGAACTAATACCAATACTTTTCAAGCTATTTCAGGAAATTGAAAAAGAGGGAGAACTTCCAAATTCATTCTATGAGGTCAACATCACTCTGATTCCTACACCAGACAAAGACACTTCAAAGAATGAAAACTACAGACCAATATCTCTAATGAGCCTAGAGGCAAAAATCCTCAATTAAATTCTGGCAAATCAGATACAAAAGCATATCAAAAAAATTGTGCACCATGATCAAGTAGGATTCATCCGTGGGATGCAAGGCTGGTTCAATATACAGAAATCAATAAATGTTATTCATCACATCAATAGACTTAAAAATAAGAACCATATGATCATCTCGATAGATGCAGAAAAAGCTTTCGACAAAGTACAGCATCCCTTTATGTTCAAAATTCTAGAAAAACTAGGGATAACAGGAACATACCTCAATATTGTAAAAGCAATCTATGCTAAGTCTCAGGCTAGCATACTTCTGAATGGAGAAAAATTGAAGGCATTCCCCCTAAAATCTGGAACAAGACAGGTATGCCCTCTTTCACCACTTCTGTTCAACATAGTTCTCGAAACACTGGCCAGAGCAATTTGAGAGATGAAAGAAATTAAAGGCATATAAATAGGAAAAGAAGAACTTAAATTATCACTATTGCAGATGACATGATTCTATTACTAGCAGACCCAAAAGGGTCTACAAAGAAACTAATAGAGCAAATAAATGAATTCAGCAAAGTGGCAGGATATAAAATCAACACTCATAAATCAAAGACATTCCTGAATATCAGTGACAAATCCTCTGAAACGGAAATGAGGACAACCACTCCATTCACAATATACTAAAAAAAAAATAATTGGGAATCAACCTAACAAAAGAGGTGCAAGTTTTATACAAGGAAAACTACAGAAACCTAAAGAGAAAAATAGAGGAAGATATTAGAAGATGTAAAAATGTACCCTGTTCATAGATAGACATAACTAACATCATCAAAATGGCGATATTACTAAAAGTTCTCTATAGGTTTAATGCAATGCCAATCAAAACCCAACGGCATTTCTTGTAGAAATAGAGAAAGCAATCATGAAATTCATATGGAAAAATAAAAGACCCAGAATAGCAAAAACAACACTAAGCAGGAAGTGTGAATCAGTCGGTATAGCGATACGAGACTTCAAACTATACTGCAGAACAATAGTAACAAAAATAGCATGGTACTGGTACCAAAACAGGTGGGTGGACCAATGGTACAGAATAAAGGACACAGAAACCAATCCAAAAAATACAACTATCTTACATTTGATAAAGGGGCTAAAAGCATGCAATGGATGAATGATAGCATCTTCAACAAATGGTGCTGGGAAACCTGGAAATCCATATGTAACAAAAAGAAACTGAATCCCTTTCTCTCGCCATGCACAAAAGTTAACTCAAAATGGATCAAGGAGCTTGATATCAAATCAGAGACATGGTGTCTGATAGAAGACAAAGTTGGCTACGATCTACATACTGTGGGGTCGCCTCCAAATTCCTCAATAGGACACCCATAGCACAAGCGTTAATAACTAGAATCAACACATGGGACTTACTCAAACTAAAAAGGTTTTTTCTCAGCAAAAGAAACAGTAAGAGAGGAAAATAGGGAGCCCACATCCTGGGAACAAATCTTTCCTCCTAACACTTCAGATACAGCACTAATATCCAGAGTATACAAAGAACTCAAAAAATTAGTCAATAAGAAAACAAATAACCCAAACAACAAATGGGCCAAGAACCTGAACAGACACTTCTCAGAGGAGGACATACAATCAATCAACAAGTACATGAAAAAATGGTCACCATCTCCAGCAGTCAGAGAAATGTGAATCAAAACCACCCTAAGATACCATCTCACTCCAGTAAGATTGGCAGCCATTATGAAGTCAAACAATAACAAGTGCTGGCGAGGATCTGGGGAAACAGGTACACTTGTATATTTCTGGTGGGACTGCAAATTGGTGCAGGCAAATGGGAAAGCAGTATGGAGATTTCTTGGAAAGCTGGGAACGGAACCACCATTTGACCCAGTTATTCCCCTTCTCGGTCTAAAACCTAAAGACCTAAAAAGAGCATGCTACAGGGACACTGCTACATCGATGTTCATAGCAGCACAATTCACAAAGGCAAGACTGTGGAACCAACCTAGATGCCCTTCAATAGAAGAATGAATGAAAAAAATGTGGCATTTATACACAATGGAGTATTACTCGGCATTAAAAAATGACAGAATCATAGAATTTGCAGGGAAATGGATGGCATTAGAACAGATTATGCTAAGTGAAGCTAGCCAATCCCTAAAAAAACAAATGCCAAATGTCTTCTTTGATATAAGGAGAGTAACTAAGAACAGAGTAGGGACGAGGAGCATGAGAAGAAGATTAACATTAAACAGGGATGAGAGGTGGAAGGGAAAGGGAGAGAGAAGGGAAACTGCATGAAAATGGAAGGAGAACCTCAGGGTTATACAAAATTACATACAAGAGGAAGTGAGGGGAAAGGGAAAAATAATACAAGGAGGAGAAATTTATTACTGTATAGGGGGTAGAGAGAGAAGAGGGGAGGAGACTGGAGGGGAGGGGGGATAGTAGAGGATAGGAAAGGCAGCAGAATACAACAGACACTAGTATGGCAATATATGAATCAATGGATGTGTAACTGATGTGATTCTGCAATCTGTATATGGGGCAAAAATGGGAGTTCATAACCCACATAAGTCAAAGTGTGAAATATTATTTATCAAGAACTATGTAATGTTTTGAACAACCATATATAAAAATTTAAAAAAAGAGATAACTAAATTCGGTGAATAATGCACGAGAATCCTAATATTTCTACAGTTTAAAATCAATGCCAGTAGATTCCAATGGGACATGATGTGTATTTTGACGTTCATTTTTATTCAACAATGGTACATTACTATTTCATGAGTTTATGCACATCATAGGATATATATTTCATCCACAAATTAGCAAATTTATAGACATTTGATTGAATTTCAATCGCTTCCTGCTTTACAATATATGCATTCCTCCAGGTTTCCTGACTGGTCTTTTCATGAGACTTCTTTCCAAACATATTATTTTCAATTTCCATAATCACTTTTGAAGCAAAACTCACACACTGTTCATGATAAACCAAAACACTAATATTACCATTAGATGTATAAATGGTGGGAATGAATGATTGTATATCAATATAAGATTTCCTGTAATTTTCCAGATATCAGTTCAATCCATTATTTAATGTTGGAACAAGTTATATTATTTATTCACAGTATTGTCTATTCATGCTTTATCTCTATATTCATAGACACAGGGTGCACCTCTTTGTACCCCCAATACTAATTTTACGTCTTCAATATATTGTTTCCAGAAATGGTGGACGAAATACTCATGTCACCTGATCTACATATACATTTTTTCACAGTAATATTCTGGACAAATAATGTAATGGTCACGGTTATGATTGCACGAAGGACTAAATGAAAAGTGAACATGGATTACTAAAAACATCTATGTCCAGGTTGCCTAATGCTCTTAACTGTCAATCCTATTGGTGACTACATATTTTTTTCTTCCAAAGATTATGTATTCAAACTCAACCCTGTTGAAAATGTCTAATCCTATCACTCACTTTATACTTTGCCTGATTTCATAATGTCTCTATTGATATCTGCTTTTCTACATTTTTTCCCAGCTCATCATAGTGACTGACTCTTCATATGTGCTGACATTTACATTCACTCTCTAACCGAAACCCTATTGTTAAAGAACTTTTGTCCAAATCAAATACTCACTCTTCTTCCTAAACCTACCGACTAGCTTCATAATCTTACTGACTATCCCTTTTTGACTGGATGTTCTCTTCTACATTCAATCATCCAAGGTACAAAGTCCTATGCCATTGTGTATTGAATTAACTGAGACATCTTTGCAGAACATAATTCAAAGCTAATTATCCCAATCAAGGGCTCAATGCCCTTCTGGGCTTCAAATCATACCTAGATTTCTGTTCTCATACTTATATTTAACCTCCATATTCTTGTAAATATCGAAGGTCCCCAACACTATTATTCATCACACAGAATGATTCCTAACACAAATCGAACCTGTTATTAACCCGAAACATACACTGTTCCCTCAATCTCATTTTACAGAAGAGCAGGGATAGAGTTGTTCTTACAATACAGGAAAGAAGGGGACAGTCCACCTGCTGAGAACCTCAAAGGTCCATGCAGAAATGATACCTGGACAAGTTGTAGGCAGGTATAAAGGACCTGAGTGAGCAAAACTCATCTTCCATGGCAAAACACCTGGTCAGGATGAAGGGATGTGTCTTAATCAGCCTCTCTCTTCTTATTGTAGAGAAGACTGACAAAACCAGACCTGTGTGTAGAGCTGTTCCTGGGTGCCTATCGTTGATATTTCATTCTAACTTGTGAAAGTGTCACAGGAAGTAGGGGCCGGCTCCATTTCATGGGACCCTTGGAAGCAACTGTTAGGGAAAAGTGGTTGCCAAGGCAGTGACCTCATTCAGTTCCAAAGAAAGTGACATACCTCATTATTTGGTGATGGAACTCTCTGAACTTGGTATCCAAGAAGCCAGGCACCCAGAGGCAGTCCCAGTTCCAGTCCCAGTGGACTCGCTTGTTTGGATTTTCCAAGGACAAAATCAATCTTTCTTGGTACCTACTGATGTGAGGATGGCCAAATGCCAGAAGAGCTCTGAAGAGGGACCTTTCCTGAGAAAGCAGGTAGTGGCTCACCACTTTTTCCTGACAACTTCACAGAGTTGGCCATGGAAACCAGATCTGAAAGAGGACAGGCCATTTTGGGAGAACATAGTATGGCTCACCAGTCATAGGACACTCCTTCTAATCACAGACATACTTGGGGGAAGGAGCTGCCTTTGTGGGAGTGGGTATGGCTTTGTGGTTCTGTCTCATGTTCTGAGAATAGGTAGGAAAGGCGTTTTTTTTTTGTTGTTTTTTTTTTGTTTTTGGTTTTCAGTGGACTGTTCTAGTAAGTCGTTTGACAAGGCAAGTATTTCCATGTCTGTGTATTCCACTGTGTCCGTTGTTGTAAACATTAGAAAAGAAAATGCATTAATGAATGTGTCCTTTAAAGTATAAATATTCCCAAAATTCATCCTGCCCAATATATGAATGAACTGCAGCTTGTCTTATCGAAGGGAAACACCTGCTATCTTCCCAAGTTAATGTTTTCTTCCTGTATTCTGGCCAGTCTCCAGAATAGGCTCATGGTTTTGTGTCCACGATATGTACCACCTCCAAGCTCTGTGACATGGTCATGTACTGGATAGCTGAAAAGAATGGCGAGCATCTCAGAAAACTCAGATATCAGTGTGACCAAGAAACTCTCAGTGGAGAGACCCTGCTTTGGACCTTTTGCTTAAGTACTGTTTTGTTACACTGAATATCTGGAAGGTCTTTGCTTCAGGGCACCCCGTTGTGAAGCCTGAAGAATATAGTTTTGAAATGGAAATGAATAGGCATCACCTGTGGCTCTTTGCTTAATTGCTTTGGAAATGGATGTGGCTGAATTAGCCTCTTGGCCTTCTTTGTGGCTGTGATTTAGATTCTCAGCACATGATGGATATAAAGAATGATCCCATGTGTGCGTCCAAAACTATAATGGCAAAAAATCAGTCATTGTGGATGAAGTCTCTCGTCTTCCTCTGTTAGGTTCCTGACCTCCATCAAGTGTGAATAGGGATTCTTTGGGTCAAATGAGTTCTTCAAAGCCCTGATGAGGTGCTTGGGTTTTCGCATGACTCCAAATCACATATAGAATCTATACCTGAAAGTCAGTAGGCCTCAAATTGTAGAAACAGAGCAGTATTAACGGCAGGCTTATTTGATCACTTCTGGTTCACAGGAGGGCTGTCAAGGCCACCCTGACTTTAGGCAAATGAGGGGCAAGTGAGCTTTTTTTGGACACAGTCTTGGGCTGTGCCCCTGATGGAAAACTCCAGCCAGAGGTTACGATGAGTGACTATATGGAAGAAGATGAGGGCCATGTGGGAATGTTTTGGTTTTAATTTTGGCCATTTGTTTGGTGGTTGGAAGAAATGACTGGGTCCACTTGGGCTTGAACTTTGGTGTGATTCCCCTTAGAGACTGAGTTGTGAAACTGAACTCAGAGAAGTATTGCCATGAATTTTGTTTGGATTTTAGGAGGCCACGCATGTGAGTCGCCCTTGTAAACTGAGATCTGGGGCCAGGGTGGCTTTCCACAGAGCACTGGGAATCTCTGCCAGGATATCACATGATTTTATTCTCAAAGACATGGCAGCCATATTTGAGAGTCGAAAAATACATAGGCCTCACATTGTAGACTTTAATGGGCCTGGCATCATGTGACCATTTTGGCACTCTTTCAGAAGCCTTGCCTGTGAGAGTTCTCCAGAGCTTTTATTGAATTGAGCTTCCTCAACATTTAATGGTTACTGAATGAATGGAAAGCCACAGTGCCTCCAACTTCATCCTTGAAAAATGGCTAGATAAATACCATGAAAATTTTGAAATTCCCATGACCAGGTGGCACTGGAGAACCTTTGGATGTCCTATTGCTGATCAAGAGTATACCAGACAGTGCCTTGATTGACTGGGTTTCATGAAAATGGTGTAGTACAGAGATGCCAGTAAGTTAGAGCCTGCTGAGTAGTGGGCCTAGAGCAGTTTTGGGCAGGTGTGTGATAAATCACCAGTGGTAGGGTCATGAGGATCTACCATTGTATTCCAAATGGCATGTTACTTACATGGTGCAGCCAGCAGACCCTTATATGTAAAGGCATCTTGTTATATGGAGAGGTTTCAGGGCAATGTTGAGAATTAGGTTGATATGGACAAGGGGGCAATGGGGCAAGCTATGAGGGATAGAAGCCTGGTTGGTGCATTCTCCTGCATACCCTGGCACACCACACGTGACAGAACTCCCTCCAGCATTGTGTCCCAGTTTACCTCCTTGTATGTCATGAAGCAAATACCAAACTCCGAGTGCAGTAGCAAAAACACGACAAAAAGTGGACCAGGACCAAATGGCTTCACAGTCCACATGGGGAGAAACTTAGTCCCCAGTGGTCACAGTTTACCTACAAAGAGATAATGCAGCACTGCTGCTCATCTTTATTGGAATATAAGAACCCATGTCCTCCAGGTCACATAAATGCAGACCCAGATTTGATGGTCTCACACAAAGAAGTCAAATCTCCTGACAACAACATATTTTTCAAGTGCCCAACCTCACAGAAATTTTCTCAAAAAGTTTTTAGGCCAGAAGAGCTCCATGTTTGTGGAGTGTTAACCCAGTCCCTTACTTTTGGAAACTCCTCTACCACCTCCAAGATTGTGAACTCCTGAGCATTTCCATTCCAGATATGTATTCACTGATTTTCTAACTCTTCTCCTCCAATTGTGTCTTAATTGGGGCAAAGGTATTGACAAGGCATTGCTCTGGATGAGAGTGGAAGGATATTTATGCAGCACATATTTGCATACACATTGGATTCATTTTTCAATTTTCCTATTGAAATAGTGAATCCCTGACACTAACCCGAACCTATTAGGCTCAGACTACTCAACCTAATAAAAAGGAGAAAAATAACCCAAACAAATATAAATACAAGCAGTTCAGAGGAGGCATGTTGTATATTTGGACTTGCCTTTTGCACTATATAAGGTAGGAGTTATAAATCTAGTCAATTTTTAATTGAAATAGTTCTCCATGTGTTTTTAAAGTTAACAGATATGTGAATTCTTGTTTCCAATTCTCTGTAGTCATTTCACCCATGTATATTTATATACATATATAGAATCCTACCAGGTATCACATGTACATTTTTGGGAGGTGGCTGACTTGGCAGATACAAATTGTGAGAAGAGTTCACTCCTCTTAAACGCTGTTGGAACTGAAAATTCAACCTACAAGCTTCCTAGTAGAACAACATTATACATAAGCTCATGTTCAGTAAAATAAATATTTTTGCATCTGTGGATGATATATATTTAATGATGAATTTTGTTTGGCATATATATTGCTACTTTTTAATGTCTATTTGTGTTTTTTTTGTATATATACATACACTCTGTAGATTTTTCAAAATATGAAATATGTGTCTTATATACACTCTCTTAATTCATTCATGTTCATGTACTTGGATTTATAATCAACTTTTCACAAGATTATTCTCAGACATATTCATTTAACTGAAATACATGTTTGTTTCCTAGTACTGAAAACTAACTTCAGTGAATGGTGCATACAAATCCTAATAATTCTACAGTAACTAACCCAGTCTAACATCAATGCAAGTAGATTCCTATGGCACATGATATGTAATTTGACGTTCATTTGTATTCAACACTGGTACATTACTATTTCTTCAGGGTTTGCACATCATAGGATATACATTTCATCCACAAGTTCACAAATTTATAGGCATTTGTTTCAACTTTAATCACTTCTTGCTTCAGAACACATGTATTGTCAGGGTTTCTTGACTGGTCTTTTCATGAGAATTCTTTCCAAACACATTATTTTCAATTTCCATAATCACTATTGAAGCAAAACTCACACACTCTTCATGATAAACCAAAACACTAATATTACCATTTCATGTATAATTGGTTGGAATGAATGATTGTATATCAATATAAGATTTCCTGTAATTTTTCAGATATCAGTTCAATACATAATTTAAATTTGGAACAACTTATATTATTTATTCACATTATGGTCTATTCATGCTTTATCTCTATATTCATAGACACAGGGTACACCTCTTTGTACCCCCAAAACTAATTTTATGTCTTCAATATATTGCTCCCAGAAAAGGTGGTAGAAATACTCATGTCACCTGATCTACATAAACATTTTATCACAGTAATATTTGGAACTAAAAATGTGAAGGTCACACTTAAGACTGTACCGAAGCCAAAAGGGAAATTGTACATGGATTACTAAAACATCCATGTCCAGGTTGCCTAATGCTCTCAAATGTCAATCCTATTGGTGACGACATATTTGTTTCTTCATAAGATTATATATTGAAACTCAACCTTGTAGAAAATGTCTAATCCTATCACTCATTTTATACTTTGCATGATTTCATAATGTCTCTATTGATATCTGCTTTTCTACATATTTTCCCAAGCTCATCATAGTGACTCACTCTTCATATGTGCTGACATTAACATTCACCCTCTAACCAAAACCCTATTAGGAAAGAACTTTTGATACAAATCCTATACTCACTCTTCTTCCTAAACCTACTGACTATCTTCTTAATCCTACCTACTATCCCTTTTTGACTGGATGTTCTCTTCTACATTCAATCATCCAAGGTACAAGGTCCTATGCCATTTATTATTGAATTATCTGAGACATATTTGCAGAACATAATTAAAAGCTAAGTATCCCAGTCAAGGGCCGAATGATTTCTGGCCTTCAAATCTTACTTAGATTTCTGTTTTTGTACATTTATTTCAACTCTATATTCTTATAAATATCGTAGGTACCCAATACCATTATTCATCGCACAGAATGATTCCTAACTGAAATTGAACCTGTTATTAACCCGAAACATACACTGTTCCCTCAATCTCATTTTACAGAAGAGCAGGGAAAGAGTTGTTCTTACAATACAGGAAATTAGGGTACCTTCCACCTGCGAGAACCTCAAAGGTCCATTCAGAAATGATACCTGGAGAAGATTTAGGCAGGTATAAAGGACCTGAGAGAGCAAAAGTCATCTTCCATGGCAAACAACCTGGTCAGGATGAAGGGATGTGTCTGAATCAGCCTCTCTCTTCTTATTGTAGAGAAGATGGACAATACCAGCCCTGGGTGAAGAGCTGTTCCCAGGTTCCTCTGGTTGATATACCATTCTAACTAGTGAAAGTGTCACAAGAAGTAGAGGCCGGCTCCATCTCATGGGACCCTTGGAAGCAACTCTTAGGACAAAGTGTTTGCCAAGGCAGTGACCTCATTCAGTTCCAAAGAAAGTGACATACCTCATTTCCTTGGTGATGGAACTCTCTGAACTTGGTATCCAAGAAGTCAGGCACCCAGAAGCAGTCCCAGTCCCAGTATCAGTGGGCTCACTTGGTTGGATTTAACAAGGAAAGAGTCAGTCTTTTTTGGTACCTACTGATGTGAGGAAGGACAAATGGAGGAGAGCTCTGAAGAGGGACCTTTCCTGAGAAAGCAGGTAGTGGCTCACCACTTTTTCTTGACACCTTCACAGAGTTGGCCAAGGAAACCAGATCTGATAGAGGACAGGCCATTTTGGGAGAAGATAGTATGGCCCACAAGTCAGAGAACACTTTGGATAGTCACAGACCTACTTGAGGGAAGGAGGTGCCTTTGTGGGAGTGGGTGTATGTTTGTGGTTCTGTCTCATGTTCTGAGAATAGGTAGGAAAGTCGGTTTTTTCGTTTGCAGTGGACTATTTCTAGTAAGTCGTTTGACCAGACTAGTGTTCCTATGTCTGTGTATTTCACTGTGTCCGTTGTTGTAGACATTTGAAAAGATAATGCATTAATATATGTCTAGTCTAGTATAAATCTTCCCATAATTCATCCTGGCCAATTAATGAATGGAATGCAACCTGTCTTATCCATGGGCAACACCTGCTATCTACCTAAGTTCCTGTTTTCTTCCTGAATTCTGGCCATTCTCCAGAATTGGCTCATGGTTTTGTTTCCAAGATATGTACCACCTCCAAGCCCTGTGACATGGCCATGTACTGGATAGCTTAAGAGAATGGCGAGATTCTCAGAAAACTCAGATATCAGTGTGACCAGGAAAGTCTCAGTGGAGAGACCCTACTTTGGATCTTTTGCTTAACTATTGTTCTGTTGCCCTGAATGTCAAATATCAGTGTGACCAGGAAAGTCTCAGAGGAGAGACCCTACTTTGGATCTTTTGCTTAACTATTTTTCTGTTGCCCTGAATGTCTGGAAGGCCTTTGCCTCAGGCCACCCCTCTGTGAAGCCTGAGGAAAACAGTTTTGAAATGGAAATGAATGGGCATCATCTGTGGCTCTTTGTTTAATTGCTTTGGTAAGGGATGTGGCTGAATTAGCCTTTTGGTCTTATGTGTGGCTGTGACTTAGATTCTCAGCTCCTGATGGATCTAAAGAATGATCGCTTGTGTCCATCCAAAACCATAATTGCAAAAAGATCAGTCATTGTGGATGAAGTCACTTGCCTTCCTCTGTTAGGTTCATGACCTCTATCAAGTGAGAATAGGGATTCTTTGGATGAAATGAGTTCTTCCAAGCCCTGCAGTGGTGCTTGGGTTTTCACATGACTCCAAATGAAATAAAGAATCTATATCTGAAAATCAGTAGGGCTCAAATTGGAGAAACAGAGCAGTATTAAAGGCATGCTTATTTTGTCACTCCTGGTTCACAGGAAGGGTGTCCAGGCCACCCTGACTTTAGGCAAATGAGGGGCAAGCGAGCTTATTTTGGAAACTGTCTTTGGCTGCGCCCCTCATAGAAACCTTCGCCAGAGGTGAGGATGAGTCTGTACATGGAAGAGGATTAGTGTCATGTGGAGGTGTTTTGGTTATAATTTTGGTCATTTGTGTGTCGGTTGGAAAAAATGACTGTGTCCACCTGGGCTTGAACTCTGGTGTGATTCCCCTTAGAGACTGAGTTGTGGAACTAAAGTCAGAGAAATATTGCCATGAATTTTGTTGGAATTTTAGTAGGCCATGCATGAGACTCGCCATTGGAAACTGAGATCTAGGCCCAGGGTGGCTTTCCACAGAGCACTGGGAATCTCCGCCAGGATATAACATGATTTTATTATTAAAGACTTGGCAGGCTGAGTTGAGAGTCAAAACACACATGGGCCTCACCTTGTAGACCTCAATGGGCCTGGCTTTATGTGGCCTCTTTGGGCACTCTTTCAGAAGCCTTGCCTGTGAGAGTTCTTTAGAGCTTTCATTGAAATGAGCTTCCTCACCATTTAATGATTCCTGAATGAATTGAAACCCACAGTGACTCCAACTTCATCTTTGAAAAATGGTTAGATAAATACCATGAAATTTTTGAAATTCCCATGACCAGGTGGCACTGGAAAACTTTTGGATGTCTTATTGCTGATCATGAGTATACCAGACAGTACCTTGATTTACTGGGTTTCATGAAAATGGTTTAGAACAGAGATGCCAGTGAGTTGGATCCTGCTGAGTAGTGGCCCAGAGCAGTGGTGTGCAGGTGTTTGATAAAACATCAGTGGTAGGGCCATGAGGATCTACCATTGGATTCCAAATGGCTTGTGACTGACATGGTGTAGCCAGCAGACCCTTATATGTAAAGGAATCTTGTTATATGGAGAGGTTTCAGGGCAATGTTCTGAATCATGTTGCTATTGTCAAGGGGGCAAGCTACGTGGGATAAAATACTGTTTGGTGCATTCTCCTCCAGACCCTTCCCCCCACACCTGACAGAATTCCTCCAGTACTGTGTCCCATTTGAACTCATATTTTGTGAAGCAAATACCAAACTCCCAGAGCAGCAGCAAAAACACCACGAAAATTAGAGGATGGCCAAATGGCTTCACAGTCCACACGAAGAGACAATTAGCCCTCAGAGGCCACAGTTTACCTACAAAGAGAGAATTCAGCACTGTTGCCTCATTTCATTGGAAAGTAAGTAACCATGTCATCCAGATCGCATAGATGCAGACCCAGCTTTGATGGTCTCACTACAAAGTAAGCTAAAGCTCCTGACAACAGCATATATTTCAAGTGCTCAACCTCAGAGGCAGATCCTCAAAAATATTTAGGCCAGCAGAGCTCGAGGTTTGTGGAGTGTTTACCCTGTCCATTACTTTTAGAAACTCCTCTACCAACTCCAATGATGTGAAATCGGGAGCATTTTCCAATCCAGATAGGTATTCACAAATTTTTTAACTCTTCTCCTCTAATTGTGTTTTTCTTGAGGCGAAGGTAATGTCAAGGCATTGTTCTGGATGAGAGTGGAAAGATTTTTCTGTAGCATATGTTTGCATACACATTGGATTCAATTTCCTGTTTTCCATTCAATATACTGAATCCCTGAAACTAACCCATACCCTACCAGACTCTGACTACTAATCCTAATATGATGGAGAAAAATAACCCAAACAGAATAGAAATACAAGTAGTTCAGAGGAGGCACGGTGTATAGTTGGACTTCCCTTCTGCATGATACAGAGTAGGAGTTATAAATCTAGTCAATTGTTTGTTGAAATAGTTCTCCATGTATTTTTAAAGTTAACAAACATGTGAATTCCTGTCTCCCTTTCTCTGTAGCCTATTCAGCATGTGTATTTTAATATGGACATATACAATCCTACCTGGTACCACACGTTTGTTCTTGTGATTTGGCTTACTTGGCAGATACAAATTGTGAGACGAGATCACTCCTACTAAACCCTGTTGGTACTGAATATTGAAACAATGGGTGAGCTTCCTAGTTGAACAACATTATACATAAATCCATGTTCAGTAAAATGAATATTTTTGGATCTGTGGATGATATATATTTTATGATGAATTTTGATTGACATATATTGCTACTTTTTTTGTCTGTGTGTACTCTCCAGATTTTTCTAAATATAAAATATATGTGTCTTATGTACACTCCCTAAATTCATTCATGTTCATGTATGTGGATTTATAATCAACTATTCACAAGATTATTCTCAGAAATATTCATCCACCTGAAATTTGCCTAATGCTCTCAAATGTCAATCCTATTGGTGACTACATATTTGTTTCTTCCTAAATTATGTATTCAAACTCAACCCTGTTCAAAATGTCTAATCCTATCACTCACTTTATACTTTGCCTTATTTTGTAATGTCTCTATTAATATCTGCTTTACTTCATGTTTTCCCAAGTTCATCATTGTGACTGACTCTTCACCTGTGCTGACTTTAACAATCACTCTGTAACCGAAACCCTGTAGCTAACGAACTTTTGTTCCAAATCCTATACTCACACTTCTTCCTAAACGTACTATCTTCCTATTTCTATCAACAATCCCTTTTTGACTGGATGTTCTCTTCTACTTTCAATCATTATAGTAAATGTCGGGCGAGCTTCGCAGGAGGAAACCACCAACAGACTATCTCATGCAACAGCAAAGGGTTTATTGAGTGTCCAGCATGCTGGTTCTCAGAGCTCACTTGAATAGAGCAGATAGCCCTGAGAATCGCTTAAGTAGAGCTTATATACTTTACCTGGAGAGGGCAGGGAGGGAAGTTTATTGATGGATCAGGGCGAGTGGGCGATTTGCGTGCAACTGGGTGAGGGAGCACATTCTGCAGTTGGGCAGTTGGGGACAGCACATACTGGGAACAAGATTTGCAAGCATTTCTCAAGATTTCAACAGTGTTTTGTTAAGCATACAGAAAAACAGGAAGTGACAAGTACCTATTTTATTAACCTTTTATTCCCCAGTTCTTCTTCTGGCTACTTTTAATCATAAAAATGATCATTGGGGGGTGTCACATTCTATGTATACTAGTGGGGTATTACCATAAGTTTAACTCGTCCAATTTGAGCCTGGAGAAAAGAAATTACACGGTTGAGAAAACAGGGTTTAATAGTTAGCAATAATATGAGGATTATTATTGGACCGGCCAGGGTTGATAAAAACGTAGTTAACCAGGAAGACTGTGTGAACCAAGACTTAAACCACCTTTTTTGGGCCTCTCTATCTCTTTGATGCTTTTCAAGGAATCTTTTTAATTTACTCTTAGATTTTATTACAAGTCCAGTATGCTCGGCATACAAACAACTTTCTTCTCTCAATGCAGCACAGAGGCCCCTTCTCTCATGACAAGGAGGTCCAACCCTCGAGTGGTCTGAAAAACAACTTCAGGGAGAGAGGTAAAAGACTCATGCAAAGCTCTGATGGAGGTTTCTAATATCATAGTTTTGGTCTATTGCTGTCATTTGTTGGGTCATTTGTTGAGTCCCATGGACAAAGGCAGTGGTTCCCGTGGCCACCAGTGCAGCAATTTCTATTCCTAATATGATGGCTAAGTTGAGGGATATATATTTTCAGTGGAACCGGGTTGAATGCCCCCCTATTTGATCTTCAAATGAACCTGCATTGTGATAGAGCACTCTGGGAAACATCTGCACGATTACACAATTAATCACATCTGTTGACCATTTCATGAAAACATTAACAATGTTTAAGTATATAGAATCATGCTGTAGTAGGGACGGACAAGGCAACTCACCTAAGATAGCACTGAAGACAGGGAAACAGTCCTATTTGGTGGCAACCAGATTCAGAGGGCATTGATTCTGTTGTAATCAAGTAATCCTCTGAAACCCAAGTTTAGGTAGTTTCAGAATTTTGTACCCAACATGTAATGGAAGGGGCTCAGAAGTTCACAGTCTGCAGAAGTTGAAAAAAGCAGTTTTGTTTCTGTTTTTTCCTCGGTTCTGGGCAAGTTAACTTTTCAAGGACACCTGGGAGGGAAAGAGCTTTTTCTTCCCTTTCTTATTTTCCCATTGCCAGCTGTTACCACGGAGCCCAGTTGCTAACTTCGTTAACTTAGAAATGTAGCCATCTCTGTGAAGCCCCATGTCAAGGCCAGAGGCCTTGTTCACATATTTTTGTGAAAAACTAGTAAGGGGGTGTCTTGATTAGGAGTGCTAATTTTTTTAGCCAGTGGCCAAGTAGAACAGGGCAACATGAAAATAGGAAGTTTAACTACATTGAACTTTTTTATAGGGACTCTTTTGCTGAAAGTCCTAAAGTCAGCCATGGTGAAGACTTCTGGAGAAGGTCAGTTAAAGACTTTTCTGTGGGCCTGGTAGAGAGGGGTAAGACGGAGAAGGTGGGGCTGAGAGCAGCTCAGAGTATCTGAGAATGAGAAAAGAGAGATGTAAAAAAATAATTGGAAAGTGGTTTGGAATTTTCCTAGCAACAAATATTTGAGCAGTAGAACAGGTAGAGCAAAGAAGAAGATGGTTGTGAGTATCCCAAAACACATGTTAGGGACTTTAAATTCTTAGTAAACTGTTTTAAGTGATGACAAAGCAACTTTAAAGGCCATTTTCATTACATCTTGGATATGGGTCTGAGGGCTCTCCTCAGCTGGTTTGAGCTTTGGGTTAGTTGGTAAGAGGACCTGGTGGGACCCGGTGCGGGCACTGACAGGAGAAGAGAGGAGTGAGTGGGTGGAGGGGTACCTCAGTACCTGCTACGTCAGCAAGGGGGCAATGGTCTGAGAACCAGCAGAGATATGGGTTTTTGATCTAATAATTGTAGTGGAGAAATCAGGTTGCTGAGGTGGGAGTGACAGCAGAGACTCTGGAGCAGAAGGCTGAAGGTGAGGATCTATTGGATAAGCATAGTTCAGGATGTGAGCAAAGAAGGGAAAAGGCCTCTACATAGTGGAATCTCCTTTTACCCTTTTGAGCACCAGCAGATGTTAAAAAGGTCACACAGGATTTGAGGATCTAGAGTCCCCTCTGGTTGCCATCAGTTTTTGTTTTCTAATTCGTAATATGGCCAATGCTGTGTACTGAATTTAATGCGGAGTTTGGGTTCCATCAGGCAGCCCCTGTATGCTCACATCCCCATGACTTACAGAAGAAGTCGGCTTTTCCCCCACACAGCCATGGCTGTTTATGGCTTTGACAGTCGGCCGGGTAAACACAGTAATCTAGGCTAGCCAACCTGCATCTGGCTCGTGTGTCCCTACATCCATAATGTTTGTTTCCATTATCTATGGTAAGGAAGGGATTTAATGGAATTTTAGTGGGATCCTCTTCATCAGGGATATCCCATTAGGAAAGACCTATAGCCAGCTGACAAATGTCTGGGTGGAGAGATGGTCACCAGGTCCCTAAGTGGGCTGTTTGCGAGATAGATTATACTTCTTTTCCAGTAGAATTTGTGATCAGCCAACGCTGCTTAACGGGCTGATGAGGGTTAGGACTACTTGTGGCCGAGGGATGAGTCTATAGGCTTATCCACATGGTGAATATGCAATTTGAAAGTGTTACCAGTCTTTTCCAGTTTCCAGCCAGAGTGTGGACAGGGCGCAGGCTTGAGATGAGAGGCAAGGATCCAGGAAGTGATTCCGTCTACCTTTACCACTGTAGATGTTATAAGTACCACCTGGTATGGTCCTTTCCAGTGGGGTTCCAGGGATGACACCTGATATCATCTTACGTACATGAATCTCTTACTTGATATCGATGTGGAGTCCCCTCCTCCCCAGTTTGGTAGGCAGTGGCCAGCTTTTTCCACAGGTATCACTGAGATCTTTCAAGAGCCTTAAGTCTGTCAAGCAAGGGGGTGTGAAAGGGATCGTTAGGTCTTAGAGTTGGGCTTTGGTCCATTACTGGAGGAGAGGCACCCTAGATATTCACAGGGGGTGTGGTTACTCAAAGAAACAGAGGGCGTATTTCTTGCACGGAACATTGTATAAGGCATGAGCATAGTCTAATCATTTATGCTGGTCTCTAAGCTTAATTTTGTTGAGGTCTCTTTAATGGTTCTATTCATTCTTTCTACCTGTCCTGAACTCTAGGGTCTGTAAGCACAATAAAACTTCCAATGAATCCCCAGGTTCCTGGCTAACCCCTGACTTACTTGGGCCACGAACGCCGGTGCATTATCAGACCGTATTACCTTTGGCAGGCCGTATCTTTGAAAAATGTCTTTCAGGATCTGCTTGACCACCATTTGCACTGTTTCTTTTTTTTTTTTTCTTTTAGTGGGGAAGGCTTCAATCCATCCTAAAAATGTATCTACAAAGACTAGAAGATATTTATGTCCATACCTTGCTGGCTTAATTTCAGTAAAGTCAACTGCCCAGAATTGTCCTGGTCTGGTTCCTCGTAGGTGCTTTCCTGCAGGAAGCTTGGAAGGGTAAGCATTTACCAATTGATGGACTCGACAGGCTTTTTTTACCCATTTAGTTATTTCTTTTTGCTGTGAGTCAGTTAGTGGAAAACTCTCTTCTTGATACTTCAGAAATACCTGCAGGTTCTTTGAACCAAGGTGAGTGAGTTGACATATTTAGAGCTGTGACTATAGGAGTTTTTAGTGAAGGATTTAGAAATTCCACTTGGGGGCCTTCAGGGTTAAAAGTTATTTTTGCCCGGTACTTGGTGAGCAGATCTCTGCCCATCAATGGGGCTAGGAATTCTGGGATTACTAGGAAGGAGTGATGGATTTTTCCTTTCCCCAGGTCCATGATCCTCTTAGTTGTCCAAGCCCGATATTTACTGTCATCAGGCCCTTGAACTAGAGACCTTTTATTTGATAGAGGGCCCAATGTGACACTAGGGATGAGTATATTGCCCCTTTATCCACTTCAAAGATTACTGGGGTCCCCTCCACTTCAAAAGTTACCCTGAACTCGGGGAGGAGATCTGAGCCCCGACTTTCATAGTCATCCTCCAGAGTCAGAATGGCTGACTGGAGTGGCTGTCCCTCTCTAGTGCACTCTTTGGCCCAGTGTCCTTTTTTTTGTACAGTAGGTACATTGATCTGAGGCCAGGGGTGGCCTCTGGCATGTGACCAGGTATCCCTTCCTGTCTCCCTGTTTCTTAATTTCTGGCCCTTTTGTTGTTGTGACCAGGACCTTAGTCAACGCCTTATTCTGTCTTTTGTTTCTTTTATCCTCACTTTGCTTCATTCTCTTCCTCAGTTTCTCTCTTAAGGTATATTTTCTTGGCTTCTCTGACTAAATCTCTCAAAGTCATATCTTGTAATCCATCTAAGCATTGTAAATTTCTTTTAATATCCAGGGCAGCTTGCCCAATAAAGGCCATCATGACAGATGCCTTTTGATCCTCTGCCTGAGGATCGAAAGGAGTATATCTCCTACTTGCCTCCATAATTCTCTCTAGAAACATAGAGGGAGATTCATCAGGCCTTTGAATAATCTCTATTACCTAGGCCAAATTAGTTGGTCGCCTAGTGGCCACTCGGATGCCCACTATTAGAACCTGGCGATAAGTGGACAGATGCTTTCTAACTTCAATGGTGTTGGTGTCCCAGTTGGGTTGTTTCAAAGGAAAACCAGCTTTGATTAAGTTGGGAAGATGTATCACTCTCCAATCTGGTCGGAGGACATTTTTTTATAGCTTCCAGGAAGATTCTCTTTTGTTCCTCTGTCGTGAAGAGAGTCCCTAGGAATTGTTGACAGTCATCCCAAGTAGGCAAATGTGAAAATATCAATGACTCAACCAGACCTGTGAGCCCTGTGGGGTCCTCGGAAAAAAGGGGGATTGTTATATTTCCAGTTATATAGGTCGGAAGAGGAGAAAGGCCAATATTTGTAGGCTTGCATTTTCCCCCCATGGCCTTCGTCAATCAATGGTCTGTAGAGACATAGTGGGAGCATCACAGGAGTTCCAGGGTTTTCAATCATTCACCACCATCAAGTTTCCTTAGCTGGGCTAGCTTCCTCCTGTGGAGGAGGGGCTGTGTGTGCTGCGGGGGAGTTATCTGGAGGGCGCTGGGCCAGCTTATATTCCTCCAGTGGTAGAGAGGCTGAGTCAGCTGCAGGGGAATCACTTAGAGGGTGTTGGTGGTTGGGGGACGAAGGCAGGGTATAATAAGGGGGAAGAGAGTCCAGAAGAGTCAAATCTTTTGACTCAGGGATTACAAAGGGTGGAGGAGGAGGAGGAGCAGAGGGTTTGAGAGATCATGGGGGAAGGAGTAGGAGCAGGGGAAGGGACAAAGAAAGGCTTCACCCATTGAGGAGGAGATTTGCAGAGGTCCAGCAAAGTTAAGATATATGGCTGTTGATGCGGATGGCTATGTGTGCCCGGGTGAAAGACAATATCTCTGATTTCTTAAATTAGTGGGAAGTACAAAGATCCTTCTAAGGGCCATCCAAATTCAAAGGTGGGCCATTCTGAGGCACAGAGATTCTGAAAGGTCCAGCGTTTAACTAAAAAAGAAAGATTCTGAGCCCTTAAGCGGACTTTGGTGCAGTGATCAAGGGTCAGGGACAGGGGCATTGAAGTGCTGTGTCCCATAATGAAAGATACACAAAGAGTGAATGCAAGACACACGACACAGACAAGACAAGACAATAAAGACATTCAATGGACATCCAAAACTGAGACCAGGACTGAGTAGCCACCAAAACCCAATGGGCTGGCAATTCCGAATCAGATACAAAATATTACTGAGTCGAGGAGACTATTGTTCCTCGATTTCCCGAGTCTTTGGGAAGTTCCCCAGGGACGTGGCCTGTGGCTCTGTGACACATCTGTCAGCCACCATCGGAGAGAACTCATGCTCTTCATCGACAGCCATTTTGCCCAGCACTAACCTTAACACTGAAACAAGAAAGAGGCACCTTACTTAACCCAAGAGGAACCCGTTAGGGTCTTTTGTCCACCGCTGCCAAAACTCGGTGGAATCTCCATATGTAAAGGTCGGGTGAGCATGGAAGGAAGAGACCACTAACAGACTGTCTTATCCAACAGCAAAGGGTTTATTCTGGGTCCAGCATGCTGGGGTTCGGAGCTCACTTGAATAGAGCAGAGAGCCCTGAGAACAGTTTAAGCAGAACATATATATTTTCCTTGGAGAGGGCAGGGAGGGAAGTATACTGATGGGTCAGGGCGAGTGGTCGGTTTGCATGCAACCGGGTGAGGGAGTACATTCTACACTTTGGCAGTTGGGGACAGCACATTCTGGGAACAAGATTAGCAAACAGTTCTCAAGATTTCAACAGTGTTTTGTTAAGCATACAGAAAAACAGTAAGTGACAAGTACCTATTTTATTAACCTTTCACTACCGACTATCCTTTTTGACTGGATGTTCTCTTCTACATTCTATGATCCAAAGTACAAGCTCCTATGCCATTGTATATCAATTTTTTCAAAGCTAAGTATCCCAATCAAGGGCCCAGTGCCCTTCTGGGCTTCAAATGTTACTTAGATTTCTGTTTTTATACATATATTTCACCTATATATTTTTATACATATTGCAGGTTCCCAATACCATTATTTATTCAGCATAATGATTCCTAACCCAAATCAAACATGTTATTAACCCTAACCATACATGGTTCCCTCAATCTAACGTTACAGAAGAGCAGGGACAGAGTTGGTGTTACAATACAGGAATATAGGGAATCTTCCACCTGCTGATAACCTCAAAGGTCCATGCAGATATAATCTCTGGAGAAGATGTAGGCAACTCTGAAAGACCTGAGAGTGCAAAAGTCATCTTCCATGGAAAACAACCTGGTCAGGGTGAAGGGTTCTGTCTGAATCAGCCTCTCCATTCTTAATGTAGAGAAGATGGACCAAATGATACCTGTGTGGAGAGCTACTCCTGGGTGCCTATGGGTGATATACCATTCTAACTTGTGAAAGGGTCACAGGAAGCAGGGGCAGCCTCCATCTCATGGGAAGCTTGGAAGCAACTCTTAGGACAGATTGGTTGCCAAGGCAGTGAACTCATTCAGTTCCTGACGGAAGTGACCTCACCTCACTTCCTTGGTGATGGAACTCTGTGAACTTGCGATCCAGGAAGCCAGTCAAACATTGACAGCCCCAGTCCCAGTCTCAGTGGTTTTACTTTTTGAATTTCCCAAGGACAGAGTCAGTCTTTCTTGGTACCTATTGATGTTAGGATGGCCAAATGGCAGGAAAACTCTGAAGAGGGGCCTTTCCTGAGAAAACAGGTAGTGGCTCACTGCTGGCTCCTGACAACTTCAGAGACTTGGCAAAGGACACAAAATCTGAGACAGGACAGGCCATTTTGGGGGAACCTAGAATGGCCCACAGTCAGAGGACACTCCAAATAGTCACAACCTACTTGGAGGAAAGAGGTGCCTTTGTGGGTGTGGGTGTGGGTTTGTGGTTTTGGCTCATGTTCTGAGAAGAGGTAGGAAATGAGGTTTGTTTGGTTTGGGGGGAATTGTTTCTAGTAAGTCATTTGACAATGCGAGTGTTTCTGTGTCGCTGTATCCCACTGTGTCCGTGATTGTAGATATTAGAAAAGAGAAAGCATCAATGGATGTGTCCTGTCTTTTAGAAAGCTTACCAGCATTCATGCTGCCCAATTTATAAATAGAATGCGGCTTGCCATAATGATGGGCAATACCTACGATCTTCCTAAGTTCCTGTTTTCTTCCAGAAATCTGGTCACTCTCCATAATAGGCTTATGGTTTTGTATCCAAGATATGTACCACCTCCATGCTCTGTGACATGGCCATGTACTGAATACCTGAAGTGAATGGCGAGCATCTCAGAAAACTCACATACCAGTGTGACCTGTAAAGTCTCATTGGAGAAACCCTGCTTTGGGCCTTTTGCTTACCTATTGTTCTGTTTCCCTGAATGTCAGGAAGGTCTTTGCCTAAGGAAAACGCTTTGTGAAGTCTGAAGAAAACCTTTTTCAAATAAAAAAGAATGGGCATCAGCTGTGGCTCTTTGCTTAATTGCTTTGCAAAGAGATGTGTCTGAATCAGCGTCTTGGCCCTGTGTTAGGCTGTAGCTTAGATTCTCAGCAACTGATGGATCTAAAGAAAGATCCCATGTGTGCATCCAAAACCAAAATAGCAAAAGAGCAGTCATTGTGGATGAAGTCTTTCGCCTTCCTCTGTAAGGTTTCTGACATCAATCAAGTGAGAATAGGGATCCTTTAGGTCAAATGAGTTCTTCAATTCCCTGCAGAGGCTAGCACATGTGACTCCAATTCACATAAAGAATCTAAACCCCACAGTCAGTAGGTCTCAAATTTGAGAAGTGGATCAGTATTAACGGCAGGCCTATTTGATCACTCCTGGTTCACAGGAAGGGTGTCCAGGTCACTCAGAATTTAGGTAAATGAGGGGCAAGAAAGCGTATTTTGGACACTGTCTTGGGCTGCATTCCTCATGGAAATCTACAGTCAGAGGTTATGATGAGTGTCTATATGGAAGAAGGTGAGGGCCATGTGGGAGTGTTTTGGTATTAATTGTGGTTATTTTTGTGGCAGTTGAAAGGGATGACTGAGTCCACCTGAGTTTGAACTCTGGTGTGATTCCCTTAGAGACTGAGTACAGGAACTGAACTTAGAGAAGTATTGCCATGAATTGAGTTGGGATTTTAGAAGGCCAAGCATGAGAGTCACCCTTGGAAACTGAGATCTAGGCCCAGGGTGGCTTTCCAGAGACCACTGGGAATCTCAGGCTTGATATCACATGATTTTATTCTTAACGACTTGGCAGTCTTAGTTGAGAGTCAAAACACACATGGACGTTACATTGTAGACCTCAATGGGCCTGGATTTATGTGACCCTTTGGCCAATCTTTGGGAAACCTTGCCTGTGAGAGTTCTCCAGAACTTCATTTGAAATGAACTTCCACAACATTTAATGGTCCCTGAATGAATTGAAACCCACATGCTGCCAACTTCATCCTTGAAAAATTGCTAGATAAATACCATGAAATTTTTGAAATTCCCATGACCAGATGGCACTGGAGAAACTTTGGTTGTCCTGTTGCTGAACATGATTATGCAGGACAGTGACTTGATTGACTGAGTTTCATGAAAATGGTGTATAACAGAGATTCCAGGAAGTTGGACCCTGCTGAGTAGTGGGCCTAGTGCAGTGATGGGCAGGTGTGTGATAAAAAAACATCTGTGGTGGGGCCATGTGGATCTGCCATTGGCTTCCAATTGGCTTGTGACTGACATGATGCATCCAGCAGACGCTTCTATGTAAAGGTATCTTGTTATATGGAGAGGTTTCAGGCCAATGTTCAGAATCCGGTTGCTATGGTCAAGGAGGCAAGCTATGTGGAATAGAAGCCTGGTTGGTACATTCTTCTGCAGACCCTGACTCACCACAGGTGACAGAACTCCCTCCAGCACTTTGTCCCAGGTGAATTCCTTGTAATTCGTGAAGCAAATACGAAACTCCCAGTGCAGCAGCAAGCAACACCAGGAAAACTGGAGGATGACCAAATGGCTTCAGAGTCCACAAGAGTAGACAATTAGCCCCCAGTGGCCACAGTTTACCTACAAACAGAAAATTAAATACAGCTTCCTCATGTTTATTGGAAAATAAGAAATCATGTATTCCAGGTCACATAGACGCATACCCAGATTTGATGGTCTCACTACAAAGGAAGCTGAATCTCCTGACTACAACATATATTTCAAGTGCCCAACCTCAGAGGCAGTTCCTCAAGAAGTCTTTAGTCCAGCAGAGCTCCATGTTTGTGAAGTGTTTACCCTGTCCCTTACTTTTGGAATCTCCTCTACCACCTCCAAGTTTGTGAACTCGTGAGCATATTTGATTCCAGATATGTATTCACAGATTTTCTAACTCTTCTCCTCTAATTGTGTCTAACTTGGGGCCAAGGTAATCTCAAGGCATTGTTATGGATGAGAGTGGGAAGATACTTTTGTAGCATATATTTGCATAAACATTGGAATCATTTTCCAAATTTTCATTCAAAATACTGAATCCCTGACACAAACCCATGCCAACTAGACTCTGACTACTAATTCTAATATGATGGAGAAAATTAACCCAAACAGAATAGAAATACAAGCAGTACAGAGGAGGAATAGTGTATCATTGGAATTGCCTTTTGCATTATATAGGGTAGGAGTTATAAATCTAGTCAATTTTTTGTTGAAATGGTTCTCCATGTGTTTTTAAAGTTAACAAATATGTGAATTCCTGTCTACCTTTCTCTGTATCCTATTCAGCACATGTATTTTTATATGCACATATAGAATTCTACCTGGTACCACACGTACATTCTTGTGAGGTGGCTGACTTGGCAGACACAAATTGTGAGAAGAGATCACTCCTCCTAAACGCTGTTGAAACTGAAAATTCAAACTATTGATGAGCTTCCTAGTACAATAAAATTATACATGAATCCATGTTCAGTAAAACAAATTTATTTGGATCTGTGGATGACATATATTTCGTGGTGAATTTCAATTGGCATATATTGCTACTTTTTAATGTCTGTTTGTGTGCGTGCGTGTGTGTGTGTGTGTGTGTGTGTGTATGTTTATATATATATATATACACACACACTCTACAGATTTTTCAAAATATGAAATATATGTGTCTTATTATACACTCCGTAAATTCATTCATATTCATGTATGTGGATTAATAATCAACTTTTCACAAGATTATTCTGAGAAATATTCATCCACCTGAACTACATATTTGATTCCTATTACTGAAAACTAACAGTAAATGGTGCATACAAATCCTAATATTTCTGCAGTAACTGACACAGTTTTATATCAATGCAAGTAGATTCCTATGGGACGTGATGTGTATTTTGTCATTCATTTTTATTCAATACTGATACATTTCTTTTTCTTCAGTTAATGCACATGATAGGATATATATTTAATCCACTAGTTCAGAAATTTATAGGCATTTTGTTTTACTTTTCATCACTTCCTAATTCAGAAAACATGTTTTCCACAGGGTTTCATGACTGGTCTTTTCATGAGACTTCTTTCACAAAATGCAAAGGTCACACTTATGTTTGCACCGAAGTCTAAATGGAAAGTGAGTATGGATTACTAAAAACATCTATGTCCAGGTTGCCTAATGCTATCAAATGTCAATTTTATTGGTGACTACATATTTGTTTCTTCCTAAGATTATATATTCAACCTCAACACTGTTGAAAATGCCTGATCCTATCACGTACTTTATACTTTGCCTGATTTCCTAATGTCTCTATTGATATAAGGTTTCCTACATACTTTCCAGAGTTCATCAATGTGACTGGCTCTTCACATGTGTTGATATTTACATTCATTCTCTACCCGAAACCCTACTGTTATAGAACGTTTGGTTCAAATCCTATACTCACTCTGCTTTCTAAACCTATGAATATCTTCCTAATCCTACTGACTATCCTTCTGACTGGATGTTCTTTTTGACATTCAATCATCCAAGGTACAAGGTCCTATGCCATTGTATATCAATTTATCTGAGACATCTGTGCAGAACATAATTCAAAGCTGAGTATTTCAATCAAGGGCCCAATGCACTTCTGGGCGTCAAATCTTACCTAGATTTCTGTGTTCATACTTATATTTCACCTATATATTCTTGTAAATATCGCAGGTTCCCAAAACCATTATTCATTGCACAGAATGATTCCTAAGCCAAATCAAACTTGTTATTAACCCTAAGCATACACTGTTCCATCAATCTATCTTTACAGTAGAGCAGGGACAGAGTTGGTCTTACAATACAGGTATGTAGGGGATCTTCCACCTGCTGAAATCCTCAAAGGTCCATGCAGAAATGATGCCTGGAGAAGACTTAGGCAGCTATGAAGGACCTGAGAGCACAAAATCATCTTCCATGGCAAAAAAACCGGTCAGGATGAAGTATTGTGTCTGAATCAGTCGCTCTGTTCTTAATGTAGAGAAGATGGACAAAACCAGGCCTGTGTGGAGAGCTGTTCCATGGTGCCTGTGGTTGATATACCATTCTAACTTATGACTGAGTCAGAGAAAGTAGGGGCAGCCTCCATCTCATGGGACCCTTGTAAACAACTGTTAGGACAAAGTGGTTGCCAAGGTATTGACCTCATTCAGTTCCTGAAGGAAGTGACCTACCTCACTTCCTTGGTGATGGAACTCTCTGAACTTGGGATCCCGGAAGCCAGCCACCCAGAGCCAGTGCCAGTCCCATTCCCAGTGGGCACACTTGTTTGAATTTTCCAAGGACAGAGTCAGTCTTTCTTGGTACCTCCTGATGTGAGGATGACCAAATGCTAGGAGAACTCTGAAGAGGGGCCTTTCCTGAGGAAGCAGGTAGTGGCTCATTGCTGGCTCCTGACAACTTAACAGAGTTGGCAAAAGGGACCTGATCTGATAAAGGACAGGCCATTTGGGGGGAACATAGTATGGTCCACCAGTCAGAGGACACTCCGGATAGTCACAGACCTTGTTGTGGGAATGAGGTGCCTTAGTGGGTGTGGGTGTGAGTTCGTGGTTTTGTCTCATGTTCTGAGAATAGGTAGCAAAGGTTGTTTGTTTGGTTTGGAGTCGACTGTTTCTAGTAAGTCGTTTGAGAAGGCGAGTTTTTCTATGTCTGTGTATCCACTGTGTCCGTGGTTGTAGTTATTAGAAAAGCGAATACATCAATGGAGGTGTCCTGACTAGTAGGAAGCTTCCAGGCATTTATTCTGCCCTTTTTATGAATGGACTGCAGCTTGCCTTATGGATAGACAACACCTACTATCTTCCTAAGTTCCTGTTCACCTCCTGATTTCTGGCCTCTCTCCAGAATAGGCTCATGGTTTTGTGTCCAAGATATGTACCACCTCCAAACTCTGTGACATAGCCATGTACTGGATAGCTGAAGGGAATGGGAACATCTCAGAAACCTCAGAGATCAGTGTAACCAGAAAAGTCTCAGTGGAGAAACCCTGCTTTGGGCAATTTGCTTACCTATGGTTCCCTTGCCCTGAATGTTAGGAATGTCTTTGCCTCAGGCCACCCCTTTCTGGAGCCTGAAGAAAACAGTTTTCAAATTGAAATGAATGGGCATCACCTGTGGCTCTTTGCTTAATTACTTTGGAAAGGGATGTGTCTGAATCAGCCTCTTGGCCCTGTGTGAGGTTGTGGCTTTGATTCTCAGAACCTGATAGATCTAAAGAAAAATCCCATGTGTGCATCTAAAACCAAAATTGCCAAAAGAGCAGTCATTGCTGATGAAGTCTTTCGCCTCCCTCTGTAAGTTTCCTGACCTCTATCAAGTGAGAATAGGGAAGATACACCAAGTCAATTGATGGCTTCTTTTGGAAAAATTCTATCACTGATGACAGCATCAGCATAAGTACCCCAACACTGCCACAATTCGCTGCACCAGCAGATAGTTCACAATGCATACAAGTGAGTTCACAATGCATACAAGTGATACATAATCCAGGCAAGTTCTACAAGCAGTTCAGTGATGGCTATTGCAGAATCTGTAGATTGATTTTATCTTTGTCTTCACCGGCACTGGGATGAAGATAGGAATTCTGGCAATAATGGCTAAAGAAAAAATTCTGTAACATTCCTGAAGGCACTAAAAGAAAACAATTTTCTTAACAATTTACGTTATCTTGAAGAGAATAATTAAATATAATGAAAAGGAAAAGTGAAAGTAAACAAACACGTCTGTTAACCTCCTATTTTTTCACATATTAAAAAAATCCTGAACAGTTGTTTACCCAATTTAAATTAAACAATTTAATTCACGTGAATAAAAAAAATGGATATATTATTTCATTAGCACTCATCATATGTGATATATGGACATACGCACATTCAAATATATAGCACAAAACACAAGTGTGCACACATAATAAATACATACAACACATAATATAATAGTAAAGGCCTTATAACATTTTACATGTGAAATCATCATTGCAATGTTTAAAAACTCTACAGTCAAAAAATAGAACTGATAAGCAAAACATTAACCTAGGTCTGTATGAGCTCAAAAAAACAAAAGAGAACTTCATGATTTGAGAAAGGGCAATAATAAAATAGATATTGAAAAAAGCATCCCTGTTCTGTCGCAGATGTAAGGATAGCCAAACTGGAGTTTTGGATATCAGCTGTTATGGATTTGAGCCAAATCATCTTATTTTGGTCTATCGAAATCGCTTCAGTTAATCTCTCTGGAATCCAAATCGGCTGCTGTTCTCCCTGTGGAAACACATAAACAGACCCCCGACTCCAGGCAATCACTGGGTCGGGATCTTAGTTAATCTCTCTGGAATCCAAATCGGCTGCTGTTCTTCCTGTGGAAACCCACAAACAGACCTCCAACTCCAGAAAATTAATGGGTCAGGACCTTTCCATTGTCCTGTTAGAATATCCTTCCAAAGTACCTCGGGCATATACACATTTTTTGGACACTTATGCCTTTCTGCATCACTAAGTCCTGAAAATCCAAATTTAAAAAGTTTAGAGTAAAAAGGGTTATTTTAAGTTTATCTTTGGGGAATTTATATCCCTTCCCAATTCTGTCTTCTTACTTTAATGAGTACATTTTAATAGTGTGATGTGCTCTTTCAACTATGGCTTGTCCCTGTGGATTGTATGGGTTTCCTGATATATGAGTAATGCCAAATGATGAGCAAAATGGTTTAAAAGAGGTAGAAGTATAACCGGGGGCATTATCAGTTTTTAACTGCTTTGGAATGACCACAGTGGCAAAATTTTGTAAGCAATGAGCTATAACATCTTTAGTTTTTTTCCCCCATGAAGGGAGCCCATCAAAAATCCAGAAGAAGTATCAACTGTAACATGCAAATATTTTAATTTTCCAAATTCTGGCAAGTGTGTGACATCCATCTGCCATATATGGTAAGGTATCAATCCTCTACGATTGACTCTAAGATTAAAATGTGGTAAAATGGTCACACAATTTTGAAATTGTTTTATTATTTGTCTAGCTTTTTCCTTAGTTATTTTAAAATGCTTTTGTAAAGTATCAGCATTGATAATGAACTTTTTATGAAAATTTATAGCTTCTTCTAGTGTACAGAAAATATGTATGTATGTCATGTGTAGTTTTACCTGCTAAATCATTGCCCAAACTAAGGGCTCCAGGCAATCCTGTATGTGCCCAGATATGTCCTATTAAGAATGGATATTTTCTGTCCCAGATTAGACTTTGTATACTGGAAAGGAAAGAGAAAACAGTAGAGGAAGGGGAAATCCTACCAGCATCTTCAAGAGATACTATAGCATTAACTATATACTGACTATTGCAAAATAAATTAAACACAGAATCTTTAAACATCACAAAAGCTTATAATACTGCATTAAGCTCTACCTTTTGAGCTGATTTTTGGGGTGCTAAAAATGTAAAAATTTGATCAGGTGTAACTATTGCTGCTGTACCATTATTTGACTCATCAGTGAATATATTTGGAGCATTCATGATAGGAGTTTTCTTGTAATTTTTGGAAAAATTACAGGATGCAATGACCCAAAAGACAATAAAAGATTAGATGGTAAGTGGTTATCAAATAAAACATTAGATTTACACATGATTATTGCCCAAGTATTTAACTCCTTAGCTAATTCATCAATTTGATTCATAGTGTATGGAGTAATAATTTTATTGGGAGAAATTCCAAACACTCCCTTTGCTGCTTTTATTCCTATGAGTATTAATTGTCCCTCAGCCTCAGGATACCTAGTAATAATAGTGTTAGAAGAATAAGATAAATGTATCCATAATAATGGACCTTCTTGCCAAAATACTCCTGTAGGAATATTTTTTGTTGGTAGCACAATAAATAATAAAGGCATTATTTTATCAAATCTATCCAAATGCATATTTCCCATATATGTTTCAATGATTTTTAATGCCTTTATTGCTTCAGGCGTTAACATTCTGGGTGAATTTGGATCAGATGGACCTTTTAGGATATCAAATATAGGTCCCAACTCTCCTGTTGGTATACCTAGATAAGGCCTTATCCAATTAATGTCTCCTAATAACTTCTGAAAGTCATTAATTGATTTGAGTTGATCTACTCGTATTTGAATTTTTGGTGGACTGACCATGGTTGAGGATAATAGAACTCCTAAATAATTAATGGGAAAATTTAATTGTATTTTATCAATTGATATCCCTAGATTATAATTTTTTAATAAGTTTGTAAGTGTTGCATAACATTCTAGCAATGGGTTTTTAACTTGTGTGCTAATAACACATCATCCATATTGTGAAATATTTGTAGTTCAGGATTTTGATTTCTAAGTGGCTGGATTACTTTGTTAACATAAATATGACAAATAGTTGGGCTGTTAGCCATCCCTTGAGGGAGTACTTTCCACTCATACCTCTGATCAGGACCTTCATGATTCAGTGCAGGGATAGTAAATGCAAAACTTGGACTATCCTCAAGAAGAATTGGAAATGAAAAAAAAAAACAATCTTTAATATGTATAACTAAAACATACCAAGTTTTTGGCAAAGCAGACAATTGAGGAATCCTTGATTGAGCAGGTCCCAAAATAACCATCTCATTATTAATGGCTCTTAAATCTTGCAATAATCTCCATTTACCAGATTTCTTTTTGATGACAGAAATGAAAGTATAATGGGGAGATACAGAAGGTTGTATATGTTCTTCCGCTAATTGTTGTTTGACCAGGAACTGGGCTGCTTGTATCTTTTCTTTAGTCAGGGTCCACTGAAGAAGCCATACTGGTCTTTCTGATTTCCAAGTAATTTTTATTGTCTCAGTGGCCCTTTCTGAAAATCCAACCCATGTCTGTCTGTTGCTTGGTCTATTTGTATTGGCGCTGCTATACCTTGTTCTCGTTTTTCTAATCTTTTTCCTTTCCTAAAACCTTCTCTAGCCATAATAGTGGGTACATTTTGATTGATGTTATTTGTTAATGTCAAACCTAATTGATCTAGGACATCTCATCCCCATAAATTTACGGGAAGATTATCCAATACATATGGCTGTATAGTTCCTTCACATTCTTCAGGATCCTTCCAATCCAATACCATTGCACTTCTATGGGGATTAGTTGCCACTCCTAGGTCTCAAAGTGTTTGAGTGTATTGTTGTAATGGCCAATGTTTTGGCCATTCTTGATGAGAGACAATGCTAACATCTGCACCTGTATCAAGTAGCCCATTAAATTCATGTCCTTGAATATTTAGTTTTAGCCTGGGGCGAGAATCTAAATTTAAAGAAAGCATAACCAAATCTACACCTGTGGAGCCTAATCCCTTGGAACCTCTTTCTACAGCACGACTGGAAAATTTATCATGCAGACTGAGTATTATTAGTAACTGTGCTATTCTATCTCCTGGTGAAATTACTGATATGTCCTTTGGAGAACTGGCTATAAATTTTATTTCACCTTCATAATCGGGATCAATTACCCAAGGACTTATCATAAGTCCTTTTAGATTAGAAGAGCTGCGTCCCAATAATAAGCCTACTGTTCCTTTGAGAAGAGGTCCTTTCACCATGTGTGAATGATTTGAACCCCCATCTCTACAGTTAGTACTGATCTGACGGAGGTGCAGATGTCTAACCCTGCGCTCCCTCTGATTTGTCTGATGAGGCGTCTGATGCACAATGTGTCCTGGGCACTACACTGATGGGGTTGCTGGGTTCCTCCAGTGCTCCGTATATTTGTGGTTTTGGGCCCCAGAGCATTGGGCTCCCCTGTCCATTTTTTGGCAATGGAGCCCGGTGCCTTTCTCCATGATATCATGGATAAACAGCTAGTCCTTGTTCGTTTTTGATAATGAAGTACCCTCTATGGTGGTTTGAGAACGGCATTCATTAGCCCAATGTCTCCCTCTACGGCATCGTGGGCAAATACCCAGTATTCTACTCCTTTGGTACCTATTTTTGTTAAACCCTCTTCCTATGGAGCAATTCCTTTTAAAATGTCCTGTTTGTTCACAATTGTAGCATGTTCCTGGCCTTGCATCTAAAGCCTGTTTAATGCAGCTGCCACAAATTGCCCTTGTTCATTGATGTCTCTGGCATCTAAAGCCTGTTTTACTGCAGCTGCCATGACTTCCTCTTATTCATTAATGTCTTTAAATAATTTAATATATGTGTTTAAATCTTCATGTTTCCATGGTCTAGTGATATCTCTGCACCTACGATTCGCTTGGTCATAAGCCAGTTTTTTATTAATGGCATTGCTTTTTCTGTATTCGCCAAAACTCTGGTAGCTGTTTGAATAAGCCTATCTACAAATTCAGTGTAAGATTCATTAGCTCCTTGTATTACCTTAGATAATTGACCTTGTAAACCTCCATGTCCTTGTAAAGTCTTCCATGCCCTAACCGCCTCTGCAGCAATTTGTGCGTATACACCAGGATCATATGCAATTTGTTGCTGCTGGTCCACATAAGGTCCCTTTCCTAACAACATATCTAGATTTCTCTGAGGATAACCAGCTTCTGCATTTCACCTAGCCGTCTCCTTGCAAAATTCCTCATTGGCAACCTTCCATAAAAGGTATTGACCTCCACTTAGTACAGCTTTACACATATTAGCCCAATCTACTGGCATCATATTCAAGTTGTTAATGGATTCGACCAAGCTTACAATGAAGGGTACTTGAGGACCATAGGTTGTTACAGCCCCTTTTAGCTGCTTCACTATTTTGAAATTTAAAGCATGGTGAATTCGCTGCCCTCCTACCTCAAATACAGGGCATGTTAATACTTGAGATCCTGTCTCAGGAACCGAACTATCAACTGCGGGGTTTGGGGGCCTCCTAGCATATGGAGGTGGCCTTGTTATTTGGACATTTACATACTCTGGTGATAGAAAGGTGTTAGTAACAGTCTCCTGTAGAGGAGGCGCTGTTGGTTGGACACTTACGCCCTCTAGTTATTGAAAGTTGTTAGTAGCAGTCTCCTTTTGTAACTTTGCCCCTGATGGCTTTTTCTGACCTAAGCTTTGTTCCTCTATCTTTGTCTGATCTGAAGTCTTTGGACTAAGCAAACCAGATATAAACGTCCTCAATGTCAATGTGCCAACTGTCAGAGTCCCTGGGCTGTTCTTTTCCCCCCTTTTAAATCTTCACCATGATGGTTCCATTATGGTATATTTAACAACTCCTTAAAAATCCATGGGCTACATTTTTGTATTGTATCAACGTATGCCCTGACTGTTCTTGACTTTACTGAGGTGCCTCCTTCCTCTAACAATTTACTTAACACTCTTTCAGTTTGTTTTTTTACTAATTTCTGATCCTGTATTTCTACTATAATACAACCCAACAAGACGATGCCAAACAAAACCGAGACAGAATAAAATAAAAAGGGAACAACAAAAAGTCATTATAGCCTTTATATCCTACTGACATGTGCATCCGTCCTTTCTCCCTATCTGTTCCTCAGAAGTAAATAATTTTTTTCTCAGATGTGAGCGGTTTTTCATCCATCTCACTCATCTCCATGGACAGGCAACAAAAGTGAAGCAAAACAAAAGAGGAATCTTAAAATGGCTACCGATCCTCTCGCCCTTCCCTCAGGGGCTAGCAGTTTACCTTATCACTTACCCTCAGTGGCTCCCCGAGCGAGCCACCAAATGCTGCAGTCTGGCTGGGCACGATTCAAGAGCGACTTTTCAAAAGAAACAAAGTTTATTTTTAGAACCACACACGCCAAGCAAAACAGCTCCTTAGGAAAAACCCTCAGAGCCCAACTGCCACCACTGGCTTCCTTGCAAAGTTTCTGTCACACCCACAAGCCTCTCCACCTCCCACAATCCTCCTGCTCTTGAGGCCATATGGCTGGGTCAGGTGGGTGGAGCCAAAAAAGTCCCACAATGAGCAGCTCTGTGGTCTGAAAGGGCAGGGAAACTGCCCAATGTGCATCATGGCAGAGGAGCCAATCAGCTTGATGTTGCTGGGGCTGCTGTGAGCCAATCATCAGCTGGCAGTCGGAAAGAGCGGGGAAAAAGCTCAATGAGCATCTCCATTGTGCATCACCACAGAGGAGCCAATCAGCTAGATGTTGCTGGGGCCGCTGTGAGCCAATAATCATCTCACAGGGGAATGTTGCTGGTAACTGGAAGTTTGATGGGGCCCCTTAAGCTGTGGCTCTCAACAAATTGGTGTCTCCTTTCTCTGTAGACTATTCAGCACATGTATTTTTATATGCACATATAGAATCCTACCTGTTATCAAACGTACATTTTTGTGAGGTTGCTGACTAGACATATACAAGTTATGAGAAGAGATCACTCCTCTTAAACACTGTTGGAATTGAGAATTCAACCTATGGGTGAGCTTGTTATTAGAACAACATTATATATAGATCCATTTTCAGTGAAATCAATATTTTTGAACCTGTGGATGTTACATATTTCATGATGAATTTCAATTGGCAAATATATTGCTAGTTTAAATGTCTGTCTCTGTGTGTGTGTGTGTGTGTGTGTGTGTGTGTGTGTGTATATTTATATATATATATATATATATATATATATATATATACTCTCCAAATTTTTCAAAATATGAAATATATGAATCTTATTATACACTCCTTAAAATCATTCATATTTATGTATGTGGATTTATGATCAACTTTTCACAAGATTATTCTCAGAAATATTCATCCAACTTTAATACAGATTTGTTTCCTAGTACTGAAGACTAACTTCAGTGAATGGTACACACAAATCCTAATATTTCTACAGTAAAACCAAGTTCAACATCAATGCAAGCATTTTCCTATGGGACATGATGTGTATTTTGCGGTTCATTTTTATTAAACAGTGGTACATTACTATTTCTTCAGTTTATGCACATCATATGATATATCTTTCATCCACAAGTTCACAAATTTATAGGCATTTGTTTCAATTTCAATCACCTCCTGCTTCAGAACACATATATTCCTCCAGTGTTCTTGACTGGTCTTGTCATGAGACTTCTTTCCAAACACATTATTTTTGATTTTCATAATCATATTTGAAGCAAAACTCACACACTCTTCATGATAAACCATAACCCTAATATTACCGTTAGATGTATACCTGGTTGTAGTGAATGTATGAATATCAGTTTAAGATTTCCAGTATATTTTCATATATCAAATCAATCCACTATTTAAAGTTGGAACCAGTTATATTATTTATTCACAGTATCGTCTATTCATACATTATTTCTATATCCATTGACACAGGGTACTCCACTTTGTTCCCCCAATATTTATACGTCTTCAAAATATTGCTCCCAGTAATGGTGGAAGAAATGCTCATGTCACCTGATCTACATATAAATTTTAACACAGTAATATTCTGGACACAGAAAGCAAAAGTCACTCTTATGATTGTAGCAAAGCCTAAAAGGAAAGTGAGCATGGATTACTAAAAATATCCATGTCCCGGTTGCTTAATGCTCTAAAATGTAAATCCTATTGATAAATCCTATGTATTTGTTTCTTTCTAAGATTATATATTCAAACTCAACCCTGTTGAAAATGTCTAATCCTATCCCTCACTTTATACATTGCCTGATTTGTTAATGTCTCTATTGGTATCTGCTTTCCTACATATTTTCCCCTTTCATCATTGTGTCTGACTCTTCACATGTGCTGATATTTACATTCACTCTCTTATTGAAAACCAATTGCTAAAGAACGTTTGGTCCAAATCCTATACTCATTGTTGTTTCTAAACCTAGAGACTATCGTCCTAAACCTACGGACTTTCCCTTTGTGACTGGATGTTCTCTTCAACTTTCAATCATCCAAGGTACAAGGTCCTATGTCATTGTATATCGATTTATCTGAGACATCTGTGCAGAACATAATTCAAAGCTAAGTAACCCACTCAAGGGCCCAATGCCCATCTGAGCTTCAAATCTTGCCTAGATTTCTGTTTTCATACTTTTATTTTACCTATATATTCTTGTAATTATTGCAGATTCCCAGTACGAATATTCATCCTGCAGAATGATTCCTAACCCAAATCGAACGTGTTATTAACCCTAACCATACACTGTTCCCTCAATCTAACTTTACAGAAGAGCAGGGACAGTGTGACCAGGAAAGTCTCAGTGCAGAAACCCTGCTTTGGGCCTTTTGCTTACCTATTTTTCTGTTGCCCTGAATGTCAGGAAGTTCTTTACCTCAGGTCAACCCTTTGTAAAGCCTGAAGAAAAAAGTTTTCAAATGGAAATGAATGGGCATCACCTATGGCTCTTTGCTAAATTTCTTTGGAAAGGGATGTGTCTGAATCAGCCTCTTGGCCCTGTGTGAGGCTGTGACTTAGATTCTCAGCACCTGATGGATCTAAAGAAAGATCCCATGTGTGCATCCAAAACCAAAATGGCAAAAAGTTCAGTCATTTTGGATGAAGTATCTTCCCTTCCTCTGTTAGATTCCTGACCTCCATCAATTGAGAATAGGGATCCTTTGGGTCATATGAGTTCTTCAATCCCTGAACAGGTGCTTGGGTTTCTCATGATTCCAATTCACATAAAGAATCTGTACCTATCAATCAGAAGTAGTCAGTCAATATTGCTCCCAGAAATGGTGGAAGAAATACTCATGTCACCTGATCTACATATACATTTATTCACAGAAATATTCTGGACACTAAATTCAAAGTTCACATTTATGACTGTACCAAAGCCAAAATGGAAAATTAACATGGATTACTAAAATCATCCATGTCCAAGATTACTTATGCTCTCAAATGTCAATCCTATTGATGACTACATATTTGTTTCTTCCTAAGATTGCATATTCAAACTCAACCCTGATTTCATAATGTCTCTATTGATATCTGCTTACCTACATATTTTTCCCACTTCATCATTGTGACAGACTCTTCACATGTGCTGACATTTAAATTCATTTTCTATCCGAAACCCTGTTGCTAAAGAAATTTTGTTCCAAATCATACACTCACCCTTCTTCCTATACCTACCTACTATCTTCCTATTCCTACTGACTATCACTTTTTGACCGGATGTTCGCTTCTACATTCAATCATCCAAGGTACAATGTCCTATGCCATTGTATATCAATTTATCTGAGACATCTGTGCAGAATGTAATTCAATGCTCAGTATCACAATCAAGGGCCCAATGCACTTCTGGGCTTCCAATCTTACTTGGATTTCTATTTTCATACACACAGTTCACCTCTATATTCTTATAAATTTCACAGGTTGCCAATACCATTATTCATCCAGAAAATGATTCCTAATCCAAATTGAACCTGTTATTAACCCTAAACATACAGTGTTCCCTCAATCTTACTTTACAGAAGAGCAGGGACAGAGGTGGTCTTATAATACTGAAATGTAGGGATCCTCTACCTGCTGAGAACTTCAAAGGTCCATGCTGAAAGTATCCCTAGAGAATATGTAGGCAGCTATGAAGGACCTGAGAGACCACAAGTCATCTTCAATGGCAAACAACCTGGTCAGGATGTAGGGTTGTGTCTTAATCAGCTTCTCTCTTCTTAATGTAGAGAAGATGGACCAAATCAGGCCTGTATGGAGAGCTGTTCCCGGGTGCCAATGGTTGATATACCATTTTAACTTGTGAAATTGTCACATTAAGTAGGGGAAGCCTCCATCTCATGGGACCCTTGGAAGCAACTGTTAGGACAAAGTGGTTGCCAAGGCAGTGACCTCATTCAGATCCTGAAGGAAGTGACCTCACCTCACTTCCTCGGTGATGGAAATTGGCATCCAGGAAGCCAGGCACACAGAGCCAGTCCCAGTCCCACTCCCAGTGGTGTCACTAGTTTTGAATTACCAAGGACAGAGTCAGCCTATCTTGGTACCTACAGATGTGAGAATGGCCATATGCCAGGAAAGCTCTGAAGAGGGGGCTTGTATGAGAAAACAGATAGTGGCTCACCACTGGCTTCTGACAAGTCTCAGTGAAGAAACCCTGCTTTGGTACTTTTAATTACCTATTGTTCTGTTGCTCTGAATGTCAGGAAGTTTTTTGCCTCAGGCCACCCCTTTGGGAAGCCTGAAGAAAAGAGTTTTCAAATGGAAATGAATGGGCATCATCTGTGGCTCCTTGCTTAATTGCTTTGGAAAGGGATGTGTCTGAATCAGCCTCTTGGCCCTGTGTGAGGCTATGGCTTAGATTCTTAGCACCTGATGGATCTAAAGAAGGATCCCACGTTTGCATCCAAAACCAAAAGAGCCAAAATAGCAGTCATTGTGGATGAAGTCTCTCACCTTCCTCTGTAAGGTTCCTGATGTCCATCTATGAGAATAGGGAGCCTTTGGGTCAAATGAGTTCTTCAAAGCCCTGCAGAGACTAGATCATACGTTCATAGGTTTCTCATGACTCCAATTAACATAAAGAATCTAAACCCCACATTCATTAGGCCTCAAAATGGAGAATCAGAGCAATATTAAGGGAAGGCCTCTTTGATCACTCCTGGTTCACTAGAAGGGTTTCCCAGCCATATTGACTTTAGGCAAATGTGGGCAAGGGACCTTATTTTGGATACTGTCCTTGGCTGTGCCCCTCATGAAAAACTACAGCCTGAGGTTATGATGAGTGTCGATATGAAAGAAGATGAGGGCCATGTGGAAGTGTTTTGGTTTTAATTGTGGTCATTTTTGTGGCTGTTGGAAAAGATGATGGGTCCACCTGGTCTTGAACACTGGTGTGATTCCCCTTAGAGACTGAGTTTTGGAATGGACCTCAAAGAAGTATTGCCATGTATTGTGTTGGGATTTTAGGATGCCACACATGAGAGTTGCCCTTGGAAACTGAGATCTAGGCCCAGGGTGGCTTTCCACAGAGCACTGGGAATCTCAGGAAGAATATCACATAATTTTATTCTTAAAGAATTGGCAGCCATAGTTGCAAGTCAAAACACACATGGACCACACATTGTAGACCTCAAACGCCTGGCTTTATGTGACCTTTTTGCCTGTCTTTGGGAAGCCTTGCCTGTTAGAATTCTCCAGAATTTTCAATGAAATGAGCTTCCTCTCCATTTAATGGTTCCTGAATGAATTGAAACCCACAGTGCCTCCAACTTCATCCTTGAAAAATGTCTGATAATTACCATGAAATTTTTGAAATTCCCATGACCACTTCGCACTGTAGAATCTTTGGATGTTCTATTGATGATCACGAGTATACCAGACAGTGCCTGTTTGATTGGGTTTCATGAAAATGGTGTAGAACAGAGATGGCAGTAATTTGGACCCTGCTGAGTAGTCGGCCTAGAGAAGTGGTGTGAAGGTGTGTGTTAAAACATTTGTGGTTGGGTGATGTGGATCTGCCATTGGCTTTCAAATGGTTTGTGACTGACATGGTGCAGCCCCCAGACCCTTGTATGTAAAGGTATGTTGTTATATGGAGAGGTTTCAGTGCAATGTTTAGAATCAGATTGCTATGGTGAAGGGGGCAAGCTATGTGGGATAGAAGCCTGGTTGGTGCATTCTCCCGCAGACCCTTACCCATCACATGTGACAGAACTCCCTCCAGTACTGTGTCCCAGTTGAACTCTTCGTATTTCATGAAGCAAATACCAAACTCCCAGTGCAGCTGCAAGAAACACAACAAAATTGGAGGATGAGCAAATGGCTTCCAAACTGGAAGACACTTAGCACTCAGTGACAACAGTTTACCTACAAAGAGAGAATTCAGCACTGCTGCCTCATGTCCTTTGGAAAATAAGAAACCATGTCCTCCAGGTCACATACATGCAGACCCAGCTTGATGGTCTCACTACAAAGGGAGCTAAAGCTCCTGACAACAACATATATTTCAAGTGCCCAACCTCAGAGGCAGTTTCTCAAAAAGTCTTTAGTCTAGCAGAGCTCCATGTTTGTGGAGTTTTACCCTCTCCCTTACATTTGGAAACTCCTCTACCACCTCCAAGGTTGTGAACTCCTGAGCATTATCCATTCTTGATGTGTATTCACAGATTTTCTAACTCTTCTCCTCTAATTGTGTCTTACTTGGGGTGAAGGTAATGTCAAGGCATTGTTCTGGATGAGAGTGGGAATATTTTTGGGTAGCACATATTTGCATACACATTGGATTCTTTCTCCAATATTCCATTTGAAATACTGAATCCCTGACTGTAAGAGGTAGAAGGAATTCTCCTTCAAAGAATAGCCTGACACTTACAAGAAACAGCCCCCAGGAAGACATCCTGTCTGGGAGACATCCTGTAGTCATCTGTGTTCCTGAGACATCCTGTGGCCATCTGTCTTCCTGAAATATCCTGAGGTTATCTCACCTTGTGAAGACATCCAGGAACTGCTGATAAGAGAGCTTTCAAATCTCCAGCATATAAATTCCTCTGTGTGAACAATAAAAGTTTGCAGCTTGATCAGAACTTTTGTCTTGCTGTCATCTCTCGTATCTCTTGTCCCTTCATTCCTCCCCATCTAGGTTTGCTACCCACGTTGATGTGTCCTGCAGGCCAGGACAACTGGCGCCCAACGACTGGGGCTCAAGCCTTTGACTGAGGGGGAACCCTGTCCTCCTGGAAGATTTGGACAAGTGGAGCTCGCGATTGCCTCAGCAGACACCACTGAGAGACAGATCCAGGAGGAGAGTGGGGACGACGCACAGTGAGTGACCCACCATGGGACAAGCAGTTTCGTCACATGATTTGTTTTTGTCAGGCCACAAGGAATCCTTAAATACATGGGGGGCACGTGTTAAGAAAAATGACTTAATATTTTTCTTTTCATACATCGAAGAATTTTTTCCATGGTTTCCCCTTGAAGGTACCATTGATGGTAAAAGATGGCTTAGAGTAGGAGACATTTTAAAAGATTATTATGAATCCTTTGGCCCAGAAAAAGTGCCTGTTCCTACCTTTTCTTTCTGGAAATAAATTAGTGAAATTCTTAAAAGTTCACCCTTTGACAATGGTACCTTAATACTTGTCAGGATTGGGGAAGAGACTATGCAAAAGACCTCTCGTCCCTTCTCGGCATGCCCATCAGTTAGTATAGACATAGACCCTTCTTAGTCTCCCCAGGACCCTGGGACCTTCCTGATCTTCCTCAAAATCCCACCCTAATGAATAAGGCTCCAATGGTTTCCAACCGCCTTTATGCAGTTTTAAATCCCGGAGAAACATTGACCCCTGGGGAGGAGGCTACCTTGGAGAAGGAAGCAGCTCGCTACCATTCAGAAGACTCTCCACCTCTCAGGACCCTGCCACAGACTATAGGACTTACACATTCCCCTCCCTCCTATATCCCTCCTGCCTTTTGTGCTCTGGCCCTTCAGGGGCCAAATGTCCCCCCAGATATTTTTTCCCCACTTCCCTTGCCTAACCTGGCTCCCTTGAGAGAGTCTCTCCAACATGGACGGGAACAGATCCAATTTTTAAAAGAATAAAGATCCCTTGACTCTGAGCTCTCTTCATTAGCCTTAGGAATGGAGTCAACACAAGCTGGCCCACAGTGGTCTAATACCAAGGCGAAGCCACTCCATCGGCCTGTGCTCGCCTTCCAGTCACCACCAGTCAGATAGATAAGCCTGCCCAGGCTGAGGTCAAAGACTTAGAAGAGGAAAAAGAGGAGGAAGCGGGGGAAATGGATCAAGGAGATCAGGACTTAGAGGATGAGGAGTTCACCCCTAGGCAGGAAGGAACCCAGAGTGTCTACAAAATTTTAGCCTCCATTTTCTTGAAAAACTTAAAAAGGCTTGTGCTCACTATGGCCCCACTGTGCCCTATACGTTGGCTTTATTAGAAAGCTGCAGCACACAATTTCTTACTCCCAATGATTGGAAATTTTTAGACCTAGCTGCCCTCAGTGCCGGAGACTTCCTGCTATGGAATGCAGATTTCAAAGAGCCCTGTCAGAAACTACTCAAAAGAAATTAACAAAGGCCTCCTCTAAATCCTGGACTTATGTTAAGCTAGTGGGCAATGCAACTTTTGACACTAAAACTAAACGGGCACGTTTCCCTGCTGGACTTTTTGCGCAGATTTAGATGGCTGGCTTAGTTGCTTGGAGACGCCTCCCTGAAAGGGCCTCGGCTATCACTTCCCTGGCAAGAACTCGACAAGGGCCCGACGAGCCTTATAGCGACTTTGTTCCCCGGCTTTACCTAGCTGTGGAATGCTTGCTTGGACCAAGCGAAAGCGAAAGCACCTTTGTAAAACATCTTGCCTTTGAAAATGTCAACCCGGCATGTCAGGATGTTCTTCGACATCATAAGGATAAAGGGAAACTTTCTGACTTTATTAGAATCTGTGCAGGCGTGGGTGCAGCCCATGCCATGGGTCTCAAATTAGTGCCGCATTTACCAAGGCCTTTTACAATACTGGCTCAAGTACTTGCTTTACTTGTAAACAACCAGGCCATTTTGCACGCAGGTGTCCGACAGGCAAACAAAGAGTAAGAATAGTGTCTCCTCAAACTGGAGCTAAACCGACCCCAGCTACATTTTGTCCTTGATATGGTAAAGGTCATCACTGGGCCAGTGAGTGTAGATCAATGACAAATGCCCTCAGACAGCCTATTTCTTCCTACTTCTCAGGAAACTCCCTGGGGCAATGAGGTTTGTTCCCTCCCAAACTCCCAACCTACCTCAAAATCCTTCTCCACAATTGGCTCCCTCCAACTACCCACTCCAGGCAGTGCAGGATTGGACCTCTGTGCCACCACTGATACAATATTAGACTCAATGCAAGGGCCCCAGATAATACCAACTGGAATTATGGGTGCCCCTCCATCTCATACGTGTGCCCTTATTCTTGGAAGAGCCTCTACTACCTTACAAGGTGTTCAGGTCTTCCCTGGCATTAATGATAATGATTTCACTGGAGAAATAAAAATACTGGCCACAGTTATTAATAGAGTTGCGGCCATCCCAGGAGGAAAAAGTCTTGCACAATTAATACTTCTTCCCTTAGATAAAGGGGCATTTCCACCTCCCAAACCTACTGTGGGGGACTGCCTCCTTGGGCTCCTCTCAGGTATATTGGGTTCATCCCATTTCTCATATTAGACACACCCTTACCTTACTTATTGAAGGAAAGGAATACCAAGCAATTGTAGTTACTGGAGCTGATGCGACAATTATTTCTCAAAAATACTGGCGATCAGGTTGGCCCCTCACCCCATCCTTGACTGACCTTAAAGGGATAGGAAAGTCAAAAAATCCTCTGGTCAGCTCTACTGCTCTTAGCTGGACTGATAAAGAGGGTAATAAGGAAACTGTCACTTCTTTCGTTGTTCCTGACCTCCCTGTTTACCTATGGGCTGGAGATATTTTGAGTCAAATAGAAGTTATTCTTGCCAGTCCCAATTCCATGGTGACTCATCAAATGCTCCGTATGAATTTTGTCCCTGGTACAGGCCTTGGGAGGCTGAGACAAGGACTGGTGGAGCCTATACAACCCATAAAAAAAAATACATATGGACTTGGATATTTGGATTTTTAGTGTCGGTTCCTGACCCTCCTGTTCCCATGGAGATAAAATTATTTGGGAGACTCAGACTCTTGTGTGGGTGGATCAGTGGCCCCTTACCCAAGAAAATTTGGAGGCTGCCTCCATGTTAGTGAAGGAACAGCTGGCAGCCCGCCATGTAGAGCCCTCAACCTCACCATCGTACACTCCTATTTTTGTTATCAAGAAAAAATCAGGCAAGTGGCGCCTTTTACAAGATTTGTGTGCCATTAATAAAGTTATACTCCCGATGGGAGCACTACAGCCAGACATTCCCACACCAGTGGCTATTTCCAAAAACTATTGTAAAATGGTTATGGACTTAAAAGATTGCTTTTTTACCATTCCTTTGCATCCTGTGGATAGACCCTATTTTGCCTTTAGTCTTTCTTGCATTAATATTCAGGGCCCTATGCAGAGACTTCAATGGAAGGTTCTTCCCCAAGGTATGGCCAACATCCCTACTCTTTGCCAAAAATACGTTGCTCAAGAAGTAGACCCTGTGAGAGAGCGAGGGCCACAAATTTATATTTTACATTACATGGATGATTTGTTAATTGCTGCACCTAATACCCATGATCTTAATAATTGTTACTTGGACTTTTACAAAATCCTCACTACCTTGGGACTAAGGATAGCTCCTAATAAGGTTCAAACACAGGACTCTTATAAAAGTTTGGGCCTTAAAATTCTACAGAAATCAGATCCAAATTTCTAAAATACAACTACGTGTGGACCATCTTCACACCCTTAAAGATTTTCAGAAATTACTGAGGCATATTCAATGGCTAATAACATATTTAAAATTATACACTTGTGTACTTTTGACCCTTAATGATATTTTGAGAGGTAATTCCCACCCCTCCTCCCCTCAAAATCTTACTCCCAAGGCATGACAGGCATTAAACCAAGTCACAGAAGCCATTGGCCAACAATTTGTTACGCAAATTTCTTATAACCTTCCTCTGGTTCTGGTTATTTTACACACTCCTCATACACCCACAGGAATATTTTGGCAGCGAGATCCACATTTTAAAAATAAAGACTGCCCCTTGTTTTGGGTCCATTTACCCACCACATCCTCGAAGGTTATTACTGTTTATCTTGCTCAGGTAGCTTCTATTATTTTTAAAGGTCATTTGATTTCTCTACAACATTTTGGCAAAGACCCTGATAATAGTTTTATTCCATATACTAAGGACCAAACCCAATTTTTACTAGAGACAAGGGATGGATGAGGTATTTCCCTATCAGGCTTTTGGGAACAATTGATCACCACCTCCCCAATGAACCCCCTTTACATTTTGTCCAGTTACATCCATTTACTTTTCCTGAAATTACTCAAAATGCTCCCATTCCTCAAGCCCTTACTGTCTTTACAGACGGTTCCTGTAATGGCCGAGCGGTCTTTGTTGTCAATAACCAGCCTACCACCTTTGATACTGTCTATCAGTCACCACAGTTTGTGGAATTGTTTGACATAACACAAGTTTTTATAACATTTTTTATAATCCTGTTAATATTTATAAAGACAGTGGCTACATTGCTCATTCTGTGCACCTGCTGGTGATTTCACCCCCCATTAAGGCTTCTAACAATGCGGCCTTTCTGTTTCACCAGCTTCAGCAGCTAATTCAGGTCAGACAACACCCATTTTTCTTAGGACACATAAGGGAACACTCTGATCTTTCCAGCCCTCTAATTCAAGGTAATGCCCAAGCTGATGTAGCAACTCGTTCCATCTTTCCAATTTTTGTTGGCTCCATTCAAAAGGCCACGGAGTTACACAATCTACACCATTTAAATTTCCAGAGCCTTTGATTACTTTGTAAAATTACCAGGCAACAGGCACGAGAAATAGTAAAAGCATGCCCTAGTTGCGCTGTCTCCCTCCCCATTCAACACTTGGGAGTTAACCCCCGAGGATTACTGCCCGATCAGTTTTGGCAAATGGATGTTACTCATTTTCTTGAATTTGTAATAGCCAAATATATATACACATTTCTGTAGATACCTTCAGCAGCTTTATTTTTGCATCACCACATTCTGGAGAGGCTACCAAAGATGTCCTTTCTCATCTTGTTTCAGCCTTTTCTGTTATGGGTAAACCAATACATATTAAAACAGATATTTATCCTACATATACCATTGCCAAGTTTAAACAGTTTTGTGCTACCTTGCAAATTTGTCATACTCCTGGAATTCCATACAACCCTCAGGGACAAGGCATTGTGGAACTTGCCCACCTTACCTTAAAAACTTGGCTAACCCTCCTTAAGGCTTCCTCCCTTGTATTTACCACACCCAGGCATCGCCTTAACAATGCATTATTTGCCCTTATTTTTCTTACCCTAGACAATGAATGTCATTCGGCAGCAGACAGACACTGCCATTCCTCGTCCAATTCTGTTCGCCCACCTGTTATGTGACACAATCCCCTTACAAATAAATAAAAAGGCCCAGATCCTGTCCTCATCTGGGGAGGAGGCTCAGCTTATGTTTTGGACCAAGATCAAACAGCCCCAAGATGGTTACCAGAACTCCTGGTTAAACAGGTTAATGACTTACCTCAAAACAGGGACAGAGGGACTCCTCATGAGGACAAAATTTCTTCTTTTTCAGATGCAGCCAACAATCTGCCAGCCTTGGAATAACAGTTCCTGTGGGCACAGGTACACTGGCTTAGGCACGCCTATTCACTCTTACCATCGCCTGTCTCAACAAATTATAAACTCTATCAGTAACAACTGATAAAAACTCTATCATGAACCATTAAAGATTTGCAGGACCAAATAGACTCCCTGGCAGAAGTGTTCCTTCAAAAAAGACGAGGCTTAAATTTGCTGACAGCTAACCAGGGAGGTATTTGCTTGGCCTTAGGGGAATGATGCTGCATTTATGCCAATAATTCTGGCATAGTATGCACTAAAATTAAGCAGCTTCAAGAAGATCTAGAAAAGAGACGAAGGGAAATATTTGAAAATCCCCTCTGGACTGGGCTTAATGGATTTCTGCCCTATCTTCTTCCCCTATTAGGCCCTTTGTTGGGTTTACTTTTAATGGTGTCCCTAGGACCCTGCATTATAAACAGGCTGTTACAATTTATTAAAGAACAGATTAATATTTTGGCCTCTAAGCCCCTACAGGTCCACTATCATCGCCTGGATATGGAAGACCGTGCTGCCAACATTTAAAAGGATGTTCTACACTCCTCACAAGCTTATTTCTTAAGGTTACATGCCCACAGATCTCGCTTTCTTATATAAAACTCTAAGTAACAGCTCTGACCAACCATCTTCTGCCCTTGCCATAAGGGTTCGTCCTCCATGGGCCCCTCTGTTTGGGGGAGGACGCACCCATGGAGTGAGGACGTTAGGCCATAATAACAGAGGGTGCAGGAAGGACTGCAGGAGGATGGATCCATGGTTCCCAAAACCCAAGTCTTCTGAGTGACACGCTCTGGTGCATGGCAGTTGGCATGCTTCCCCCTCAAAGCCGTCTCCTTAAAAAACATGCCTAGGCCACCACAAAATCTCCTAGTAAACATGCTCGATCAGATCAGGAGATATTCTAAGGCCTGTTAGAGAAACAGAGCCTCTATAACCCCCTAAAACATTGGCCTGTAAGGTATGGTCAAATATTTTATATAAGAAAGGGGGAAGATGTCAGGGGCTAGAAGGAAGTTCTCCTTCAAAGAATAGCCTGACACTTACAAGAAATAGACCCCTGCGAGATTTCCTGCCTGGGAGACATCCCGCAGCCATCTATCACCCTGAGACATCCTGCGGCTATCCGTCTTCCTAAAATATCCTGAGGTTATCTCACCCTGTGAAGAAATCCAGCAACTGCCCATAAGAGAGCTTTCTCATCCGCAGCATATAAATACACTGTGAGAACTATAAAAGTTTTCAGCATGATCAGAACTGTTGTCTTGCTGTCTTCTCTCATCACTCTTGTCCCTTCATTCCTCCCCAACAAGGTTCAACGCCCACGTTGAAGTGTCCAGCCGGCCCGGACACCTGACACTAAACCATAACCTACTAGACTCTGACTACTAATCCTAATATGATGGAGAAAAATAATCCAAACAGAATGGAAATACAAGCAGTACAGAGGAGGCATGGTGTATAGTTGGACTTGCCTTTTGAATGATATAGGGTAGGTGTTATAAATCTAGCTAATTTTTAACTGAAATAGTTCTCCACATGTTTTTAAAGTTAACAAATATGTGAATACCTGTCTCCCTTTCTCTGTAGCCAATTAAGCACATGTATTTTTATATGCACATATAGAATCTTACCTGGTATCACACGTATATTCTTCTGAGGTGTCTGACTTGGCAAATACAAATTGTGAGAAGAGATCACTCCTCCTAAACTCTGTTGGAACTGAAAATTCAACCTATGGGTGAGCCTCCTAGTAGAACAACATTATACATAAATCGATGTTCGGTAAAATAAATATTTTTGCATCTGTGGCTGATGTACATTTCATGAAGAATTTCGATTAGCATATATATTGCTACATTTTATTGTCTGTGTGTGTTTTTTAATATATATATATATATATATATATATATATATATATATATATATATATATATACTCTCCAAATTTTTCCAAATATAAAATGTATGTGTCTTATATACACTACCTAAATTCATTCATGTTCATAAATATATGTGTCTTATATACACTACCTAAATTCATTCATGTTCATGTATGTGGATTTATAATCAACATTTCACAAGATTATTCTCAGAAATATTCATCCACCTCAAATACATATTTGTTTCCTATTACTGAAAACTAACTTCAGTGAATGGTGCATACAATCCTAATATTTCTACATTAACTGACCCTGTTTAACATCAATGCAAGTAGATTCCTATGGGACATGATGTGTATTTTGAAGTTCATTTTATTCAACACTGGTACAATAGAATTTCTACAGTTTACGAACATCATAGGACATATATTTCATCCATAAGTTCACAAATTTATAGGCATTTGATTCACTTTCAATCATTTACTGATTCAGAACACATGTATTCCTCCAGGTTTCTTGACTGGTCTTTTCATGAGACTTCATTTCAAACACATTATTTTTGATTTCCATAATCATTTTGAAGCAAAACTCACACACTCTTCATGATAAAACATAACCCTAATATTACCATTAGATGTATTACTGGTTGGAATGAATAATTGTATATCAATATAAGATTTTCTGTATATATTCAGATATCAATTCAATCCTTTATTTAAAGTTGGAACCAATTATATTATTTATTCACAGTATGGTCTATTCATGCATTATCTCTACATTCATAGACACAGGGTACATCTATTTGTAACCCCAATACTAATTTATTCGTCTTCAAAATGTTGCTCCCAGAAATGGTGGAAGAAATACTCATGTCACCTGATCTACGTATGCATTTATCACAGTAATATTCTGGACACAAAAAGCAGAGGTCACACTTATGATTGTACCAAAGCCTAAATGGAAAGTGAGCATGTATTACTAAAAACATTCATGTCCAGGTTGCCTAATGCTCTCAAATGTCAATCCTATTTATGACAACATATTTGTTTCTTCCTAAGACTATATATTCAACCTCAGCCCTGTTGCAAATGTCTAATCCTATCACTCACTTTATACTTTCCCTGATTTCCTAATGTCTCTATTGATGTCTGCTTTCCTAAATATTTTCACCAGTTCACAATTTTGACTAACACTTCACATGTGCTGACATTTAGATTCACTGTCTATGTGATACCCTAATGCTAAAGAACTTTTGTTACAATTCCTGTACTCACTCTTCTTCTGAAACCTACAGAATATCTTCCTAATCCTACCGACTATCCCAGTTTGAGTGGATACTCACTTCTACATTCAATCATCCAAGGTACAAGGGCCTACGCCATTGATTATTGATTTATCTGAAACATCTATGCAGAACATGTATCAAAGCTAAGTATCCCAATCAAGAGCGCAATGCCCTTGTGGGATTCCAATCTTACCTAGATTTCTGTTTTCATACTTATATTTCACCTATATATTCTTATAAATATCACAGGTTCCCAATACCATTATTCATCAAGCAGAATGATTCCTAACCCAAATCAAACCTGTTATTAAGCGAAACGATACACTGTTCCCTCAATCTAACTTTACAGAAGAGCAGGGACAGTGTTGGTCCTAAAATAGAGGAATGTAGGGAATCTTCCACCTGTTGAAAAACTCAAAGTTTCATGCAGAAGTGATCCCTGGACAAGATATAGGCACCACTGAAGGACCTGAGAGAGCAAAAGTCAACTTCCATGGCAAACAACCTGGTCAGGATGAAAGGTTGTTACTGAATCAGCCTCTCTGTTCTTTTTTTTATTATTGGTTGTTCAAAACCTTACAAATCTTTTGACATAACATATTCATACATTAGCATACATTAGCTTCAAGTGATTTATGAACTCCCATTTTTACCCCAGATACAGATTGAAGAATCACATCGGTTACACATCCACATTTTTACATAATGCCATACTAGTAATTGTTGTATTCTGCTACCGTTCCTATCCTCTACTATCCCCCCTCCCCTCCCCTCCCATCTTCTCTGTCCACCCCATCTACTGTAATTCATTTCTCACCTTGTTTATTTTCCCATTCCATTCACAACCTCTAATATGTAATTTAGTATAACAATGAGGGTCTCCCTCCATTTCCATGCAATTCCCCTTTTCTCTCTCTTTCCCTCCCACCTCATGTCTCTGTTTAATGTTAATCTTTTCTTCCTGCTCTTCCTCCCTGCTCTATTCTTAGTTGCTCTCATTATATCAAAGAAGACATTTGGTATTTGTTTTTTAGGGATTGGCTAGATTCACTAAGCATAATCTGCTCTAGTGCCACCCATTAGAATATGGACTCAAACAGTCCTGTTTGGAGAGCTGGTCCCGGGTGCCTATGGTTGATATACATTCTAACTTATGAAAGTGTCACAGGACGTAGGGGCAGCCTCCATCTCATGGGACCCTTGGAAGCAACTGTTAGGACAAAGTTGTTGCTAAGGCAGTGACCTCATTCAGTTTATGAAGGAAGTGACCTCACCTCACTTCCTTGGTGATGGAACTCTAAGAACTTGGGATGCAGGAAGACAGGCACCCAGAGCCTGTCCCAGTCCCAGTCCCAGTGGTCTCACTTGTTTGGATATACCAAGGACAGAGTCAGTCTTTCTTGGTACCTACTGATATGAGAATGGCCAAAAGCCAGAAAAGCTCTAAAGAGGGGCCTTTCCTGAGAAAGCAGATAGTGGTTCACCAGTGGCTCCTGACATCTTCACAGAGTTGGTTAAAGAGACCAGATCTGAGACAGGACAGGCCATTTCGGGGGAACATACTATGGCCCACCAGTCAGAGGACACTCTGGATAGTCACAGACCTACTTTGGGGAAGGAGGTGCCTCTGTGGGTGTCGCTGTGTGTTTGTGGATTTGCCTCATGTTCTGAGAATAGATAGAAAAGGCGGTTTGTTTGGTTTTGAGTGAACTGTTTCTAGTAAGTCATTTGACAAGGCGAGTGTTTCTATGTCTGTGTATCCCACTGTGTCCATGGTTATAGACATTAGAAAAGATAATGCATATATTGATGTGTCCCATCTAGTAGAAAGCTTCCCATCATTTATTCTGCCAAATTGATGAATGGATTTTGGCTTGCCTTATCAATGGGCAACACGCGCTATCTTCCAAAGTTCGTGCGTTCTTCCTGAATTCTGGCCACTCTACAGAATAGGCTCATGGTTTTGTGTCCAATATATGTACCATTTCCAAACCCTGTTACATGGCCATGTACTGGATAGCTGAAGGGAATGGCGAGCATCTCAGAAAACTCAGATATCAGTGTGACCAATAAAGTCTCAGTGGAGAAACCCTGCTTTGCTTACCTATTGTTCTGTTGCCCTGAATGTCAGGAAGGTCTTTGTTTCAGGCCACCCCTTTGTGAAGCCTGAAGAAAACAGGTTTCAAATGGAAATGAATGGGCATCACCTGTGGCTCTTTGCTTAATTGCTTTGAAAATGGATGTGTCTGAATCAGCCTCTTGGCCCTGTTTGAGGCAATGGCTTAGATTCTCACCACCTGATGTATCTTAAGAATGATCCCATGTGTGCATTCAAAACCAAAATGGCCAAAAGAGCAGTCATTGTGGATGAAGTCTCTCCCCTTCCTCTTTTAGGTTCCTGACCTCCATCAAGTGAGAATAGGGATCCTTTGGGTCAAATGATTTCTTCAAAGCCCTGCAGAAGCTAGCCGATATGTGCTTGGGTTTTATAATGACTCCAATTCACATAAAAAAATAAACCCCACAGTCTGTAGGCCTCAAATTGGAGAAGTAGAGAAGTATTAACAGCAGGCCTATTTGATCACTCCTAGTTCACAGGAAGTGTGTCCAGGCAACCCTGATTTTAGGCTATTAAGGGGCAAGGGTGTTTATTTTGGAGACTGTCTTGGGTTTCGCCCCTCATGGAAACATCCAGCCAGAGGTTATGATGAGTGTCTATATGAAAGATCATGAGGGCCATGTGGGAGTGTTTTGGTTTTAATTGTGGCCATTTGTTTGGTGTTTGGAAGAGATGACTGGGTCCACCTTTACATGAACTCTGGTGTGATTCCCCTTAGAGACTGAATTCTGGAACTGAACTCAGAGAATTATTGCCATGAATTGTGTTGGGATTTTCGGAGGCCATGCATGAGAGTCCCCCTTGAAAACTGAGATCTATGTGCAGGGTGGCTTTCAACAGAGCACTGGGAATCACAGCCAAGATATCACGTGATTTTATTCTGAAAGACTTGTCAGCCATATTTGAGAGTCGAAACACACATGGACCTCATTGTAGACCTCAATGGGACTGGCTTCATGTGACCATTTGGCCACTTTTTGAGAAGCCTTGCCTGTGAGAATTCTCCAAAGCTTTCATTGAAATGTGCTTCCTCTACATTTAATGGTTCTGGAGTGAATTTTAACCCACAGTGCCTCCAACATCATCATTGAAAAATGGCTACAAAAATACCATAAAATTTTTGAAATTCCCATGACCAGGTGGCAATGGAGGACCTTTGGATGTCCTGTTGCTGATCATGAGTATACCAGACAGTGCTTTGATTGACTCGGTTTCATGAAAATCGTGTAGAACAGAGATGCCAATAAGTTGGAGCCTGCTGAGTAGTGGGCCTAGAGCCGTGGTGGTCAGGTGTGTGATAAAACATCTGTGGTGGGGCCTGTGGATCTTCCATTGGCTTCCAAATGGCTTGTGACTGACATGGTGCAGCAAGCAGTCCCTTCTATATAAAGGCATCTTGTAATACTGAGAGATTTCAGGGCAATGTTCAGAATCAAGTTGCTATGGTCAATGGGGCAATATATGTGGGCTAGAAGTATGTTTGGTGCATTCTCCTGCAGAAACTGACCCACCACATGTGACAGAACTCCCTCCAGCACTGTGACCCACTAGAACTCCTTGTATTTTTGAATCAAATAGCAAACTCCCAGTGTAGCAGCAAGAAACACCATGAAATTTGGAGGATGACCAAATGGCTTCACAGTCCACATGGGGAGACACTTAGTCCCCAGTGGTCACAGTTTACCTACAAAGAGCAAATTCAGCACTGCTGCCTCACCTTCACTGGAAAATAAGAAACCATGTCCTCCAGGTCACATAGATGCAGACCCAGCTTTGATGGTCTCACTACAAATGAAGCTAAAGCTCCAGAAAACAACATATTTTTCAGGTGCCCAACCTCAGAGGCAGTTCTTCAAGAAGTCTTTAGGCCAGCAGAGCTCCATGTTTGTGGAGTGTTACCCTATCCCTTACTTTTGGGAACTCCTCTACCACCTCCAGTGTTGTGAACTACTGAGCATATTCCATTCCATATATGTATTCACAGATTTTCTAACACTTCTCCTCTAATTGTGTCTTACTTGGGGCAAAAGTAATGTCAAGCCATAGTTCTTGATGAGAGTGGGAACATTTTTGTGTAGCACATATTTGCATACACATTGGATTCATTTTCCAATTTTCCATTTGAAATACTGAATCCCTGACACTAACCCCTACCCTACTAGACTCTGACTACTAATCATAATATCATGGAAAATAATAACCCAATCAGAAAAGAAATACAAGCAGTTAAGAGGAGGCATGTTTGGTATTCTTGGACTTGCCTTTTGCATTATATAGGGTAGGAGTTATAAATCTAGTCAATTTTTTTTGTTGAAATAGTTCTCCATGTGTTTTTAAAGTTAACAAACATGTGAATTTATGTCTCCCTTTCTCTGTAGCCTAGTCAGCAAATGTATATTTATATGCATATATAGAATCCTACCTAGTATCACACGTACATTTTTGTGAGGTGGCTGACTTGGCAGATACAAATTGTGAGAAGATATCACTCCTCCTAAATGCTGTTGAAACTGAAAATTCAACCTATGGCTGAGCCTCCTATTTGAACAACATTATACATAAATCCATGTTCAGTAAAATTAATATTTTTGGATCTCTGGATGATATGTATTTCACGATAAATTTCGGTTGGCATACATAATGCTACATTGTAATGTCTCTCTGTATATATATATATATATATATATATATATATATATATATACTCTCAAGATTTTTCAAAATATGAAATATATGTGCCTTATTGTGCACTCCCCAAATTCATTCATATCATGAATGTGGATTTATAATCAACTTTTCAAAAGATAATTCTCAGAAATATTCATCAACCTGAAATACATATTGGTTGCCTAGTACTGAAAACTATCTTCAGTAAATGGTGCATACAAAACCTAATATTTCGATATTGCAAGTTGGCCGCGAATACAGTGCATCACACCCAGTGTACCACGCCACATTGCAGGTGAATAACGAGTTAGAATGACAGAAGACTATCTTGTTAGGATCTTACAGAAAAATGGGTGTGCACCGAAACCTAAAAGAATGATTTCCACCAACGAGGTCCGGTAATTGAGTCTCAAACGCTAGCCAAATATGCAACCGGAGATCTGGGCTTACTGATCCGTGCGGCCCGCCCCGTGGCTACAGACGTCGGGGCACCACCGAGAAGCGACTAGCATCCAGGGAGAAACGTTGCTGCAGATTCTGTGGAATCCTGCCGGCTGACCCCCCACTGAGCCCCAGGCGGAGTTCGGGATCTCAGTCAGGGAAGGAAGCGCTACAGTTCTATCCCCCACAACGGAAACTCCACCAAGGAAACCAACGGCAACCATCTTGGAGAGCTGAAGTAACCACTGCCACTCTCTGACAGATTGCAACAATAAAACAGTTGTGTGTTTTCCGCTCATCTCCCATACAGTAGGATATTTGCATAAAATCTTTCCTAAGCTTTCCAGGGGAGGGATTATCAGAGAGAGCCTGAATAAAGATGGGGGGGGAAACTAGAGGCACCTGACCTTCTACTCCCCCTCCCATCAGTGGTGAAAACAGAATCTGTCTAGCCAGCGATGGGGAAGGGGCAAACGGAAAAAAAAAACAATAGAGTGCTGGGGTTCCCAATAGACACAATCCACACCCAAGAAACGGCAGGCCAGAGTACAGTTTGAGCTGCCGAGGGCATTACTCAGGGGAAAACTGGTGTAGCAGGAGAAACCAGGACTAGCAGGAGAAACCAGGGGACTAGAGGCCAGGCCCGCGTGACTGGGCGCCTGGAGAACGCTCGCCCGCCGGCAACAGCCGGCCCGCTGCAGGTGCGACTGGACGGCTGGAGACCGCCTGCCCACCAGCGACCAGTCACCTGCCATATGCTCGCCCTAATGGGTGGCTAGAGATCGCACAACCGCCGGTGACAGCCCACCTGCTGACTGCGTGACTGGACAGCTTGTGACCGCCTGCACACCCGCGACCAGGAGCTGAAAACAAACAGAGACAGTACAGTCCCACACCCCCATGCGAACACCCGGGCAAAGAGCCTGGGGCCCACCATAGCAGAGAGGTGACATCACTGGAGCTCGGCCGTCGGAATTCCTTCCCAGTGGAATCCACTTTAGCATGCACAGTCTACCAACACAAAGGAGCTACAATAGAGATATATAAAACCAAAACAAATATATAGAAGAGAGCAGAAACACAGCAATCAAACGGAGCTGGAAAGTAATGTGAACTTCATGAAAAAACAAGGGAAAAAGGTGTACAAATAATGCCGGACAACTTAATTCTACAGGAGGACCTAGAATCATCAGAAACAGGGATAGGGAAAAAACTCAATGCATCCCTAACTCAGATGGAAAGAAATATTAGAGAAGACATGAGGCAGCAAGTCCAAGCAATAAAAGAATATTTTGAAAATGAATTAAACAAACAAATTCAAATGGCAAAGAACGAGCTTTACCAAAAGACAGAGTTCTTAAAAAAATCAAACAGTAATCCTAGGAATGCAGAAAAATATAAACCACATTAAAAACTCAAATGAGAATATTGTAAATAGACTAGATTAAGTAGAAGTCAGAAGATCAGATAATGAAGACAAAGTTTATCAACTTGAAAAGAATATAGTCAACACAGAAAAGATGCTTATATCCCATGAGCAATCTATTTAAGAGATATGGGATGTCATAAAAAAACAAATTTGAGAGTCATCAGGATAGAAGAAGGCATAGAGATTCAAACCAAAGGAATGGACAACATATTAAATGAAATAATTCTAGAAAACTTCCCAGAGATAAAAGATGGAATGGATTGCCAAATCCTTGAAGCCTACATGACCTCAAACATTCAAAACCATAATAGACCAACTCCAAGACATAGAATTATCAAGATAGCTAACATACAGAACAAGGAGAGAATATTAAAAGCTAAAAGAGAAATGAGGCAGATTACATTCTGGGGTAAACCAATTAGGTTAACGACTGATTTTTCATCACAAACTTTGAAAGCGAGTAGATCCTGGAACAATGTATTTCAAACGCTGAAAAATAATGGATTCCAACCAAGAGTACTGTATCCATCAAAATTAAGTTTGGGATTTGACAATGAAATTAGTGTCTTTCACGATAAACAAAAGCTAAAAGAATTTGCAGAAAGAACACCAGCACTGCAAAGCATTTGAGCAAAATACTAGAAGAAGAGGAATTGAAAAATAGTGCCCCAAACTAACAGCAGGAGGTATCTCAGTAAAGGGGGAGGAAAATAACCAAAAAGTAAAAACTAGCCAAACTAAAAATAAATAAATAAATAAACATGAATGAAAGTAAAAATCATATTTCAATTGTAACCTTAAATGTTAATGGCATAAACTCACCAATCAAGAGACATAGGTTAGTAACCTGAATCAAAAAAACAAATCCTACAGTCTGCTGCCTTCAGGAGACTCATATGATAGGTAAAGACATACACAGGCTGAAAGTAAAAGGTTGGGATAAATCATACCACTCACATGGCCCTCGGAAGCAAGCAGGAGTAGCCATACTCATATCAAATAAAATCAATTTCAAACCTACGTTAATAAAAAGGGATAACGAAGGACACTATGTACTGTTAAAAGGAACCATCCACCAACAAGACATAACAATTATCAATTTGTATGCACCAAACAATTGAGCTGCAACGCTCATGAAACAAACTCTCCTCAAGTTCAAGAGTCAAATAGACTACAACACAATAACTACGGGTGACTTCAACACTCTGATCTCGCCATTAGAAAGATCCTCTAGACAAAAACTGAATAAAGAAACTATGGAATTAAGCAGCACAATAAATAACCTAGGCTTAACCAACATATATAGAATATATCAACCATCCTCAAGTGGATACACGTTCTTCTCAGCAGCACAAGGATCCTACTCAAAGATAGTTCATATATTATGCCATAGGGCAACCCTTAGTAAATATAAAGGCTTGGAGATAATACCATGCACCATATCTGATCATATTGGAATGAAACTGGAAATAAATGATAAAAGAAGGAAGGAAAAATCCTACATCATATGGAAAAATGAACAATATTCTACTGAATGATCAATGGGTTACAGAAGACATAGAGGAGGATATAAAAAATTCTTATAGACAAATGACAATACAGACACAACATACTGGAATCTATGGGACACAATGAAAGCAGTTTTAAGAGGGAAATTCATTTCTTGGAGTTCTTTCCTCAAAAAAATAAAATAAAATAAAATAAATGAACTCACACTACACCTCAAAAACCTAGAAAAAGAAAAGAAAAACAACAGCAAATGTAGTAGAAGACAAGAAATAATTAAAATTAGAGCAGAAATCAACGAAATTGAAACAAAAAAAAAACATTGAAAAAATTGATAAAACTAAAAGTTGGTTCTTTGAAAACATAAATAAGATCGACAGGCCCTTAGCCATGATAACAAAGAGAAGAAGAATGAGAACTCAAATTACTAACATACGGCATGAAAAAGGCATTATCACAACAGACACTACAGAAATACAGAAGATAATTAGAAAGTATTTTGAAACCCTATATTCAAATGAAATAGAAGATAGTGAAGATATCAATAAATTTCTTAAGTCATACGATGTGCCAAGATTGAGTCAGGAAGACACACACAATTTAAACAGACCAATAACAAAGGAAGAAATACAAGAAGCCATCAAAAGACTACGAACCAAAAAAAGCCCTGGAGCGGATGGGTATAGAGCGGAGCTCTACAAAACCTTAAAAGAAGAATTAATACCAATACTTTTCAAGCTATTTCAAGAAATAGAAAATGAAGGTGCTCTTTCAAATTCATTCTATGAGGCCAAAATCACCCTGATCCCGAAACCAGACAAAAACACTTCAAAGAAAGAAAACTACAGACCAATATCTCTAATAAACTAGGATGCAAAAATTCTCAATAAAATCCTGGTGAATGTAATACAAAAGCATATCAAAAAATTGTGCACCATGATCAAGTAGGATTCATCCCAGGGATGCAAGGCTAGTTCAATATACGGAAATCCATAAATGCTATTCACCACATCAATAGACTTAAAGACAAGAACCATATGATCATCTTGATAGATGCAGAAAAAACATTCGACAAAGTTCAGCCTCCCTTTATGTTCAAAACACTAGAAAAACTAGGGATAACAGGAACTTACCTCAACATTGTAAAAGCTATATATGCTAAACCTCAGGCTAGCATCATCGTAAATGGAGAAAAACTGAAGGCATTCCCTCTAAAATCTGGAACAAGACAGGGATGCCCTCTATCACCACTTCTATTCGATTTAGTTCTTGAAATACTAGCCAGAGCAATTAGACAGACAAAAGAAATTAAAGACATGAAAATAGGAAAAGAAGAACTTAAATTATCGCTATTTGCAGATGACATGATAATATATTTAACAGACTCAAAAGGGTCTACAAACAACTGCTAGAGTTAATAAATGAATTCAGCAAAGTGGCAAGATATAAAGTCAACACGCATTAATCAAAGGCATTCCTGTATATCAGCAGAAAAACGTCTGAAATGAAAATGAGGAAAACCACTCCATTCACTATATCCACAAAGAATATAAGATACTTGGGAATCATCCTAACGAAAGAGGTGAAAGATTTATATAATGAAAACTACAGAACCCTAAAGAGAGAGATAGAAAAAGATCTTAGAAGATGGAAAAATGTACTTTGTTCATGGATAGGCAGAACTAACATCATCAAAATGTTGATATTACCCAAAGTTCTCTACAGGTTTAAATCGGTGCCAATAAAAATCCCAACGGCATTTATTGTAGAAATGATAAAGCAATCATGAAATTCATATGGAAAAACAAAAGACCCTGAATACCAAAAGCAATTCTAAGCAGGAAGTGTGAATCTGGAGGTATAGCGATACAAGAGTTCAAACTTTACTACAAAGCAATAGTAATAAAAACATCGTGGTACTGGTACCAAAACAGGCAGCTGGACCAATGGTATAGAATAGAGGACACAGAAACCAATCCACAAAATTACAACTTTCTTATATTTGATAAAGGGGCTAAAAACATGCAATGGAGGAAAGATAGCATCTTCAACAAATGGTGCTGGGAAAATTGGAAATCCATATGCAACAAAATGAAACTGAATCCCTTTCTCTTACCATGCACAAAAGTTAACTCAAAATGGATCCAGGAGCTAGATATCAAATCAGAGACACTGCGTCTAATAGAAGAAAAAGTTGGCTACGATCTACATACTGTGGGGTCGGGCTCCACATTCTTTAATAGGATGCCCATAGCCAAAGAGTTAATAACAAGAATAAACAAATGGGACTCACTTAAACTAATTTTTTTTTTCTCAGCAAGAGAAACAATAAGAGAGGTAAATAGAGAGCCTACATCCTTGGAACAAATTTTTACCCCTCACACTTCAGATAGAGCCCTAATATCCAGAATATACAAAGAACTCAAAAAAATTAAAAAATAAGATAACAAATAACCCAATCAACAAATGGGCCAAGGACCTGAACAGACACTTCACAGAGGAGGACATTCAATCAATGAACAAGTACATGAAAAAATGCTCACTATCTCTAGCAGTCAGAGAAATGCAAATCAAAACCACCCTATGATACCATCTCACTCCAGTAAGATCGGCAGCCATTATGAAGTCAAACAAAATAAGTGTTGGTGAGAATGTGGGGAAAAGGGTACACTTGTACACTGCTGGTGGGACTGCAAATTGGTGAGGCCAATTTGGAAAGTACTATGGTGATACCTGGGAAAGCTGGGAATGGATCCACCATTTGACCCAGCTATCACGCTTCTCGGACTATTTCCTGAGGATCTTAAAAGAGCGTACTGTAGAGATACTGCCACATCAATGATCATAGCTGCACAATTCACAATAGCTAGACTGTGGAACCAACCTAGATGCCCTTCAATAAATGAATGGATAAAAAAAATGTGGCTTTTATACAAAATGGAGTATTACTCTTCATTAAAAAATGACAAAATCATAGAATTTGCATGGAAAGGGATGGCATTAGAGCAGATTATGCTAGGCGAAGCTAGCCAATCCTTAAAAAAACAAATGCCAAATGTCTTCTTTGATATTAAAAGAGCAACTAAGAACAGAACATCGAGGAAGAGCATGAGGAAAAGTTTATCATTAAACAAAGACGAGTTGGGGGAGAGAAAGGGAGAGAGAAGGGAAAGCATATGGAAATAGTAGGAGACCCTCAATGTTACACAAAATTACATATAAGAGTATTTGAGGGGAAATTGGGGGGAAACAATGGAGAGAATTGAACAACAGCAGATGAGGTAGAGAGGGAAGATGGGAGGGAAGGGGAGGGGGGATAGTGGGGGATAGGAAAGGTCGCAGAATACAACAGTCACTAATATGCTATTATTCAAAAATGTGAATGTGTAACCAATGTGATTCTGAAATTCATATTTGTGGAAAAAATGGGAGTTCATAACCCATTTTAGTCAAATGTATCAAAGATGATATATCATGAGCTTTGTAATGTTTGGAACAACCAATAGAAATAAATAAATAAATAACGGTTTAAAATTGAGTGGGAAGAAAGCAGCTAAAAATGGGTTGAGATGCATTCATTTTGCTAAGCAGAAACTTTGTTTCGTTTAGTTGTAACTATCACAAATTTATTTTACCAGGAAATTGGCTTTTGAAAATGCACATAAATTGAGATTAAAGGATAATTCACCTACCTTCATGAAAAATTCATAGCATTTTCTATATTTTTCATATTTCATTTTTTTCGTGAATATTTTGTCATGGACCAGGTCTAGTCTTAGGCTATTCTTCCAGAATACTACCTCATCTGACAAATTCGTACAATGTGTTGGATTGTTGTTTTCACCTTTTATTTAATAGTTTCTAGCTGATAATGTGTATTTTCTTTATCTTTATTTGCACATATATACCAAACAATATCTTTGCATTTTATGTTTTACTGGGGAAGAGACTCATCAAAAGCTCTTTGTTATATGTATCAACAATCAGACATTTAGAGCACACAATTATTCTTAATTTTGCATGAAAATATCTTTGTACTATTTTCTTATACAGATTTAGAATTATTAATAATGTCCCTACTGTAATAAGTAATTACTTACAAGAAGAATTAAACAATTGACTTTATATCAATTATGAATATGAAAAGTACTAAAATAAGCATTTGGCAATTAATACACAATTGATAGAAATTGAAATCACAAGAAAGCCTTTAAAATGTCAGTGCATATGGTCCTTAAATAATAGGTTATTCAAAAAACTTTTTCTAATTCATAAGATTTAATATGCCGTATTATAGCTTAATGTGATATAAAACTTTAAATTATCAGTATAGATAAAAAGAATGATACCTGTTTATTTAAATATGTTTATTTGATTTTCACTGTAAGATGTTAATTCTGGAAGGCTTGAGAATTAAGAAAGTTTTGGTCTATATTATTTTTAACAGGCTAATCAAAGTACTTTTAAATGTATATGTATGTATATATATATAATATGTAATGCATATGCATGAATATAGATACATATGTATAAAAATTTATTTTAATATATCTATCAGGTGATTATAATTATTAAATTTTCTCAAGAAAAGAACAATGACTATAAAAAACAGTCTTAAATTTAAATTTCATAGCATACTACTGTTTGTAATGACATGAGAGAAAAACAGATATGAAAGGAAAACGAAAAAGCAAGAGAGAGAAGGGGAAAATGAGGAAGAAAGTGAGTAAAGATGAGGGAGAGGCATGTTCGATGTAAAGATAAAAGTGGAGGGGCTGGGTTTGTGGTTCAGTGGTAACATGCTTTTCTAGCATGTGTGGGACACTGGGTTCTATTCTAAGCACCACATACAAATAAACAAAATGAAGGTCAATCACAACTGAAAAAATTAAAAATAAAAAAGTAGAAATATTACCAAAACTCCAAGCTTTTATGAATGTTAAATTAAAAAAATTATGTTACATAGCCTTATGTAATTTCTAGACTATCCAAAAGAGTCATTAAATGTTAGATTATTAGTGCGATAACTAAAAATCCATTGCTCTTTCCTCAACATTCTGTGGCATGCTAGTGGTAAAATAAATTCTATTATAATACCAAAAAAAAAATCTAATATTTCTATAGTAACTGACCCAGTTTAATATCAAGGCTAGTAGATTCCTATGGGACATGATGTGTATTTTGACATTCATTTTTATTCAACACTGGAACATTACTATTTCTTCAGTTTATGCACATCATAGGATATATATTTCATCCACAAGTTCGCTAATTTATACGCATTTGTTTCACTTTCAGTCACTTCCTGCTTCAGAACACATGTATTTCTCTATGTTTCTTGACTGCTCTTTTCATGAGACTTCTTTCCAAACTCATTATTTTCGATTTCCATTATCACATTTGAAGCAAAACTCACACACCCGTCATGATAAACCAAACCCTAATATTACCATTAGATGTACAACTAGCTGGAATGAATGATTGTATATCAATATAAGATTTCTTACTTAGTTTCAGATATCAATTAAATCCATTATTTAAAGTGGAACCAGTTATATTATTTATTCACAGTATGGTCTTTTCATGCATTATCTCTATATTCATAGACACAGGATACACCTCTTTGTACCCCCAATACTAATTTATACGTCTTCAAATATTGCTCCCAGAAATGGTGGAAGAAATGCACATGTCACCTGATTTACATATACATTTTATCACAGTAATATTCTGGACACAAAACGCAAAGGTGACACTTATGATTTTACCAAACCTAAATGGAAAGTGAACATGGATTACTAAAAACTTCCATGTCCAGTTTGCCTAATGCTCTCAAATGTGAATCCTATTCTTGACTACATATTTGTTTCTTCCTAAGATTATGTATTCAACCTCAAGCCCGTTGAAAATGTCTAATCTTATCACTCACTTTTTCATTTGCCTGATTTCCTAATGTCTCTATTGATATCTGCTTTCCTACATATTTTCCCCAGATTATCATTGTGACTGACTCTTCACATGTGCTCACATTTACATTCAATCTCTACCAGAAACCCTATTGCAAAAGAACTTTTGGTCCAAATCCTATACTCACTCTTAGTTCTAAACCTACAGACTATCTTTCTAATAATACCGACTATCCCTTTTTGACTAGAAGTTCTCTTTGACATTCCATCATTCAAGGTACAAAGTCCTATGCCATTGAACATTGATTTATCTGAGACATTTCTGCAGAACATAATTCAAAGCTAAGTATCCCAATCAAGGGCCCAATGCCCTTCTGGGCTTCAAATCTTACCTAGATTTCTGTTTTCATTCTTATATTTCACTTTTACATTCTTGTAAATATTACAGGTTCCCAATACCATTATTCATGCCGTAGAATGTTTCTTAACCCAAATTGAACTTTTATTAACCGTAACCATACACTCTTCCCTGAATCAAACTTTACAGAAGAGCAGGGACAGAGTTGCTTTTACAATACAGGAATGTAGGGGTTCTTAAACCTGCTGAGATCCTCAAAGGTCCATGCAGAAATGATCCCTGGAGAAGACGTAGGCAGCTATGAAGGAGTTGAGAGAGCAAAAGTCATCTTGCATGGCAAACCCCCTTGTCAGGATGAAGGGATGTGTCTGAATCAGTCTCTCTATCTAAATGTAGAGAAGATGGACTAAACCAGTCCTGTGTGGGGAGATGTTCCCAGGCGCCTATGTTTGTTATACCATTCTATCTTGTGAAATTGTCACCGAAAGTAGGGGCAGCCTCTATCTCATGGGACCCTTGGAAGCAAATGTTAAAACAAAGTGATTGCCAAGGTAGTGACCTCATACATTTCCTGAAGAAAGTGACCTACCTCACTTCCTTGGTGATGTAACTCTCTGAACTTGGGATCCAAGATGCCAGGCTGCCAGAGCCAGTCCCTGTCCCAATCCCAGTGGGCTCACTTGTTTGGATGTACCAAGGACAGAGTCAGTATTTCTTGGTATCTACTGATGTGAGGATTGCCAAATGCCAGGACAGATCTGAAGAGGGGCCTTTCCTGAGAAAGCAGGTAGTGGCTCACCACTGGCTCCTGAGAACTTCACAGAGTTTGCAAAGGAGACAGATCTGAGACAGGACAGGACATTTCATTGGAACATAATACGGCCCAACAGACAGAGGACACTCCAGATAGTCAGAGACCTACTTGCGGGAAGGAGATGCCTTTGTGAGTGTGAGTGTCAGTTTGTGGTTTTGTCTCATGTTCTGAGAATAGGTAGGAAAGACAGTTTGTTTGATTTGGAATGGACTGTTTCTAGTAAGTCTTTTGACAAGGTGAGTGATTCTATGCCTGTGTATCCCACTGTGTCCGTGGTTGTAGACATTAGAAAAGAGAATGCATCAATGGATATGTCCTGTCTCGTAGAAAGCTTCCCAGCATTCATCCTGCCCAATTTATGAATGAACTGCAGCTTGCCTTATGGAGGGACAACACCTACTATCTTCCTAAGTTCCTGTTTTCTTCCTGAATTCTGGCAACTCTGCAGAATAGGCTCATGGTTTTGTGTCCAAGATATGTACCACCTCCAAGCTCTGTTACATGGCCATGTACTGGATAGCGGTAAGGAATGGCGAGCATCTCAGAAAACTCAGATATCAGTGTGACCAGGAAATTCTCAGTGGAGAAACCCTGCTTTGGGCCATTCTCTTACCTATGTTTCTGTTGCCCTGAATGTCAGGAAGGTCTTTGCCTCAGGCCACCCCTTTGTGAAGCCTGAAGAAAACAGTTTTCAAATGAAAATGAATGGTCATCACCTGTGCCTCTTTGCTTAGTTTCTTTGGAAATGGATGTGTCTTAATCAGCCTCTTGGACCTGTGTGAGGTTGTGGCTTAGATTCTCAGCACCTGATGGATCTAAAGAAAGATCCCATGTGTGCATCCAAACCAAAATGGCAAAAAGATCAGTTATGGTGGATGAAGTGTCTTGCCTTCCTTTGTTATGTTCCTGACCTACATTAAGTGAGAATAGGAATCATTTGGTTCAAATGAAATCTTCAAAGCCCTAAAGAAGTGCTTGGGTTTTCTCATTATTCCAAATCACATAAAGAATCTATACCTGACAGGCAGTAGGATTCAAAATGGAGAAGCAGAGCAGTATTAACTGCAGTCCTATTTTATCACTCCTGGTTCAAATGCAGGGTGTCCAGGCCCCCATGACTTTAGGCAAATGAGGGGTAAGAGAGCTTATTTTGGACACTAACACATACCCCACTAGACTCTGACTACTAATCCTAACATGATGGAGAATAATAACCAAAACAGAATAGAAATACAAGCAGTTCAGAGGAGTCATGTTGTATAATTGGACTTGCCTTTTGCATTATATAGGGTAGGAATTATAAATCTACTCAATTTTTAATTAAAACAGTTCTCCATGTGTTTTTAAAGTTAACAAATATGTGAATTCCTCTCTCCCTTTCTCTGTGGCCTATTCAGCACATGTGTTTTTATATGCACATATAGAATCCTACCTGGTATCACATGTATATACTTGAGAGGTTGCTGACTTGGCAGATGCAAATTGTGAGAAGAGATCACTCCTCTTAATGCTGTTGGAACTGAAAATTCAAACTATTGGTGACCTTTCTAGCTGAACAAAATTATATATAAATCCATGTTCAGTAAAAAGTATATTTTGGGATGTGTGGATTATATATATTTCATAATAAATTTCGATTGGCATATATATTGCTACTTTTTAATGTCTGTGTGAGTGTGTGTGTGTGTATATATATAGGCATATGTATATATATGTATCTATATATATATATCTATATATCTATATATATCTATATCTATCTATCTATCTATATATATATATATATACACACACACTTTCCAGATTTTTGAAAATATGAAATATATGTGTCTTATTATACACTCCCAAAATTTATTCATGTTCATGTATGTGGATTTATTATCAACTTTTCACAAGATTATTCTCAGAAATATTCATCCACCTGAAATACATATTTGTTTCCTAGTACTGAAAACTAACTTCAGTGAATGATGCATACAAATCCTAATATTTCTACAGTTACTGACCAAGTTTAACATCAATGCAAGTAGATTCCTATGGGACATGATATGTATTTTGACGTTCATTTGTATTCAACACTGGTACATTACTATTTCTTCAGTTTATGCACATCATGGGATATATATTTCATTCACAAGTTCGCTAATTTATATCAATTTGTTTCACTTTCAATTACTTCCTGCTTCAGAACACATGTATTCCTCCATGTTTCTTGACTAGTCTCTTCTTGAGACTTCTTTACAAACACATTATGTTCGATTTCCATAATTACTTTTGAAGCAAAACTCACACACCCTTAATGACAAACCATAACCCTCATATTACCATTAGATGTATAACTGATAGGAATGAATGACTGTGTATCAATATAAGATTTCTTATATATTTTAAGATATCAATTTAATCCATTATTTAAAGTGGAATCAGTTATATTATTTATTCACAGTATCATCTATTCATGCATTATCTCTATATTCATAGACACAGGGTACACCTCTTTGTACCCGCAATACTAATTTATACATCTTCAAAATATTGCTCCCTGAAATGGTGGAAAAAATACTTATGTCACCTGATCTACGTATACATTTTATCACAGTACTATTTTGGATACAAAATGCAAAGATCACACATATGTTTGTACAAAAGCCTAAATTGAATGGGAGCATGGATTACTAAAAACATTGATGTCTAGGTTGCCTAATTCTCTCAAATGTCCATCCTATTGGTGACTACATATTTGTTTCTTCGAAGATTATATAGTCAACATCAACCCTGTTAAAATGTCTAATCCTATCACTCACTTTATACTTTGCCTGATTTCCTACTGTCTCTATTGATGTTTCCTTTCCTACATATTTTCCCCAGTTTACCTATGTGACTGACTCTTCACATGTGCTGACATTGACATTCATTCTATTACCGAAACCCTATTGATAAAGAACTTTTGGTCCATATCCTGTACTCACACTTCTTGCAAAACCTACCGACTATCTTCCTAATCCTATGGACTATCCCTGTTTGAGTGGATGTTCTTTTCTACAATCTATCATCCAAGGTACAAGGTCCTATGTCATTGATAATCAATTTATCTGAGACATCACTGCAGAACGTAATTCAAAGCTAAGTATCCAAATCAAAGGCCCAATGCCAATATGGACTTTAAATCTTACTACATTTCTGTTTTCATACATATTTTTCAACTCTATGTTCTTATATATATCACAGATTCCCAATACCATTATTCATCCAGCAAAATGATTCCTAACCCAAAACAAACATGTAATTAACCCTAACCATAAACTGTTCCCTCAATCTACATTTACAAAAGAGCAGGGACAGAGTTGGTCTTACAATACAGGAAAGTAGGGGATTGTCCACCTGCTGAGAACCTCAAAGGTCCATGCAGAATTGATCCCTGGAGAAGATGTAGGCAGGTATGAAGGTCCTGAGAGATCAAAAGTCATCTTCCATGCCAAACAACCTGGTCAGGATGAAGGCTTTTGTCTGAATCAGCCTCTCTCTTCTTAATCTAGAGAAGATGGACCAAATGAGGCCTGTGTGGAGAGCTGTTCCCAGGTGCCTATGGTTGATATACCATTCTAACTTGTGAAAGTGTCACAGAAATACGGTCAGCCTACATGTCATGGGACACTTGGATGCATGTGTTAGGACAAACTGGTTGCCAAGGCAGTAACCTCATTCAGTTCCTGAAAGAAGTTACCTCACCTCACTTTTTTGTTCATGGCACTTTCTGAACTTGGGATCCAGGAAGCCAGGCACCTAGAGCCTGTCTCAGTCCCAGACCTAGTGGTCTCACTTGTTTGATATAACAAGGACAGAGTCAGTCTTTCTTGGTATCTACTGATGTGAGAATGGACAAATGACAGGAAAGCTCTTAAGAGGGGCCTTTCCTGAGAAAGAAGGCAGTGGCTAACTGCTGGCTCCTGACAACTTCACAGAATTGGCCATGGACACCAGATGTGAGATAGGAGAGGCCATTTCGGGGGAACATAGTAAGGCCTATCAGTCAGAGGACACTCCGGATAGTCACAAACCTACTTGGAGGAAGGAGGTGCTTATCTGGCTGGGGGTGTGGGTTTGTGGTTTTTTTCTCATGCTCTGAGAATATGTCTTAAAGGCGGTTTGTTTGGTTTGGAGTAAAGTGTTTCCAGAAAGTCGTATGAAAAGGCGAGTGTTTCTATGTCTGCGTATCTCACTGTGTCAGTGGTTGTAGACATTAGCAAAGAGAATGCATCAATGGATGAGTCTTGTCTAGTAGAAAGCTTCCCAGCATTCATCCTTCCCAATTTATGAATGGACTGCGGCTTGCCTTATGGATCGGCAACACCTGCTATCTTCCTAAGTTACTGTTTGCTTCCTGAATTCTGGCCACTCTCCAGAATAGGCTCATGGTTTTGTGTCCAAGATATGTACCACCTCCAAGCTCTGTGACACGGCCATGTATTGGTTAAATGAAGGGCATGGCGAGCATCTCAGAAAACTCAGATATCAGTGTGACCAGTAAAGACTCAGTGGAGAAACCATGCTTTGGGCCTTTTCCTTACCTAATGTTCTGTTGCCCTGAATGTCAGGAAAGTCTTTGCCTCAGGCCACCCTTTTTGAAGCCTGAAGAAAAGTTTTCAACTGCAAATGAAGGGGCATCAACTGTGGCTCTTTGCTTAATTGCTTTGGAAAGGGATATGTCTTAATCAGCCTCTTGGCCTTGTGTAATTCTGTGGCTTAGATTCTCTGCACCTGATGGATCTAAAGAGAGATCCCATGTATGCATCCAAAAGCAAAATGTCCAAAAGAGCAATCATTGTGGATGAAGTCTCTCTCCTTCCGTGGTAAGGTTCCTGACCTCCATTAAGTGAGAATAGGCCTCCTTTGGGACAAATAAGTTCTTCAAAGCCCTGCAGATTCTAGCCCATAGGTGATTGGGTTTTCTCATGACTCCAATTCACATGAAGAATCTAAATCCCACCATCAGTAGGCCTCAAATTTAAGAAGCAGAGCAAAATAAACGGCAGGCCTATTTGATCACTCTTAGTTCACAGGAAGGGTGTCCAGGAAACCCTGACTTTAGGCAAATGAGGGGCAAGGAAGCTTATTTTGGACACTGTCTTGGGCTGCACCCCTCACGGAAACCTCCATCCAGAGGTTATGATGAGTGTCTGTATGGAAGAAAATGAGGGCCATGTGGGAGTGTTTTGGTTTTAATTGTAGTCATTTTTGTGGCGGTTAGTAGAGATTACATGGTCCACCTTGGCTTGAACTTTGGTGGGATTCTGCATAAAGACTGAGTTCTCGTACTGAACTCAGAGAAGTATTGCCATGAATAGTGTTGGAATTTTAGGAGTCCACGCATGAGAGTCGCCCTTGGAAACTGAGATCTAGGCCCAGGGTAGTTATTCACAGAGCACTGGAAATCTCAGCCAGGATACCACATGATTTTGTTTGAAAAACTTGGCAACCATTGTTGAGAGTCAAAACACACATGGACCTCACATTGTAGACCTCAATGTTCCTGGATTCATGTGACCTTTTGGCCACTCTTTGGCAAGTCTTTCCTGTGAGAGATCTCCAGATATTTCATTGAAATGAGCTTCCTCACCATTTAATAGTTCCAGAATGCCTCCAACTTCATCCTTGAAAAATGGCTAGGTCAATATATCATGAAATTTTTAAAATTCCCATGACAAGTTGGCACTGGAGATTCTTTGGATATCCTGTGGCCGATCATAAGAATAGCAGTCAGTGCCTTGATTGACTGGTTTTCATAAAAATTGTGCAGAACAGTGATGCCAGGAAGTTGGAGCCTGCTGAGGAGTGGGCCTAGAGCATTGGTGGGCAGGTGTGTGATAAAACATCTGCGGTGTGGTCATGTGGATCTGCCTTTGGCTTCCAAATGGCTTGTGACTGATGTGTTGCAGCCAGCAGTCCCTTCAATGTAAAGGCATCTTGTTATATGCAGAGGTTTTAGGGAAATATTTAGAATCAGGTTGCTATGGTCAAGGGGGCAACTATGTGGGATATAAGCCTGTTAGGTGCATTCTCCTGCAGACCCTGACCCACCACACGTGATAGAACCCCCTCACGCACAGAGTAACAGTTGAATTCTTTGTATTTCGTGAAGCAAATACCAAACTCCCAGTGCAGCAGCAAGAAACACCACGAAAAGTGGAGAATGACCAAATAGCTTCACAGGCCCATGTGGATACACTTAGCCCCTCGTGTCCACAGTTTACCTACAAAGAGAGTATTCAGCACTGCTGACTCATGTTCAGGGAAAATAAGAAACCATGTCCTCCAGGTCACATAGATGAAGACGCTGATTTGATGGTCTCACTACAAACGAAGCTGAAGCTCCCGACAACAACATATATTTCAAGTGCCCACCCTCAGAGGCAGTTTCTCAAGAAGTCTTTACGCCAGCAGAGCTCCATGTTTTTGGAATGATTACACTGTCCCTTACTTTTGAAATCTCCTCTACCTCCTCCAAGGTTGTGAACTCCTGAGCATATTCCATTCCAGATATTTATTCACAGATTTTCTAACTCTTCTCTTCTAATTGTGTCTTACTCTGCGCGATTGTAATGTCAAGGCATTGTTCTGGATGAGAGTGGGAAGATTTTTGTGTACCACATATTTACATACACATTGGATTCATTTTCCAATTTTCCTTTCAAAATACTGAATACCTCACACTAACACTTACCCTACTAGACTCTGACAACTAATCCTAATAAGATGGAGAAAAATAAACCAAAATAAATAGAAATACAAGCAGTTCAGAGAAGGCATGGTGTATAGTGGAATTGCCTTTTGCATTATTTAGGGTAGGAGTTATAAATCTAGTCAATTATTTGTTAAAATATTTCTCCATGTGTTTTAAAGTTAACAAATATGTGAATTCCTGTTTCCCTGTCTCTGTAGTCTATTCAGCACGTGTATTTTTACATGAAATTATAGAATCTTACCTGATACCACACGTACATTTTTGTGAAGTGGCTGACTTGGCAGATACAAATTTTAAGAGATCACTCCTCCTAAACGCTTTAGAACTGAAAATTCAACCTATGCGTGAGCTTCCTAGTTGAACAACATTATACATAAATCCATGTTAAATAAAATAAATATTTTTGGATCTCTGGATGATATAAATTTCATGGTGAATTTCATATAGCATATATTATGCTATTTTTAATGTCTGTGTGTGTTTGTGTGTGTGTGTGTATATATATATATATATATATATATATATATATATATATATATATATACTCCAGATTTTTCAAAATATGAAATATGTGTCTTATTATACACTCCCTTAACTCATTCATATTCAAGTATGTGGATTTATAATCAAATTTTCTCAAGAGTTTTCTCAAAATATTCATTCTCCTGATATACATATTTGTTTCTTAGTACTGAAAACTAACTTTAGTGAATGGTGCATACAAATCCTAATATTTCTACAGTAACTGACCTAGTTTAACATCAACGCAAGTAGATTCCTATGGGACATGATGTGTATTTGGATGTTCATTTTATTCAACACTGGTACATTACTATTTCTTCAATTTATTCACATCATGGGATATATATTTCATCCACAAGTTCGCAAGTTTATAGGCATTTGTTTCACTTTCATTCATTTTCTTTTTCAGATCACATGTATTCCTCCATGTTTCTTGACTGGTCTTTTTATGAGACTTCTTTCCAAACACATTAATTTAGATTTCTATGATCACTTTTGAAGCAATACTCACACACCTTTCATGATAATCATAACCCTAATATTACATATAGATGTATTACTGGTTGGAATGAATGATATTATATCAATACAAGATTTCTTATAATATTTCATATATTAATTCAATCCATTATTTAAAGTGGGAACAGTTAAATTATTTATTCAAAATGTGGTCTATTCATGCATTATGTCTATATTCATGGACACAGGGTACACCTCTTTTACCCCCAATAGTAATTTATAGGTCTTGAAAACATTACTTCCAGAAATGCTTGAAGAAATGCTCATGTCATCTGATCCACATATACATTCTATGACAGTAATATTCTGGACAAAAAATGCAAAGGTCACACTTATGATTGTACCAAAGCCTAAAATGAAAGTGAACATGGATTACTAAAAGCATCCATGTCCAGGTTTCCTAATGCTCTCAAATGTGAATCCTAATGGTCACTGCATATTTGTTTCTTCTTAAGATTATATATTCAAACTCAACAGTGTTCAAAATGTCTAATCCTATCACTCACTTTATACTTTGCCTGATTTTGTAAAGTCTCTATTATTATCTGCTTTTCTACATATTTTTCAAAGTTCATCATTGTGACTGAATTTTCATATGTGCTGACATTTACATTCACTCTCAAATATTACCTAGATTTCTGTTTTCATACTTATATTTCACCAGTATATTCTTGTAAATATCGCAGGTTCCCAATACCATAATTCATCCTGCAGAATGATTCCTAAACCAAATCGAACCTGTTATTACCCTTAACCATGCAATATTTCCTCAATATAACTTAACACAAGAACAAGGATATTGTTGGTCTTACAATACAGGAATGTAGGGGATCTTCCTCCTGCTGAGAACCTCAAAGTTCCGTGCAGAAATGATCCCTGAAGAAGATGTAGACACCTATGAAAGACCTGAGAGAGCAAAAGTCAACTTCCATGTAAAACAACCTGGTCAAAATGAAGGGATGTGTCTGAAAGCCTCTCTCTTCTTAATGTAGATTAAATCGACCAAACCAGGCCTGTGTGGAGAGCTGTTCCCAGGTGCCTATGGTTGATATACCATTCTATCTTGTGAAAGTGTCACAGGAAGTATGGGCAGCCTCCATCTCATGGGACCCTTGGAAGCAACTGTTAGGAAAAAGTGGTTGCCAACCCAGTGACCTCATTCAGTTCGTGAAGGAAGTGACCTATCACACTTCCTTGGTGATGGAACTCTCTGAACTCGGGATCCAGGAAGCCAGGCACCCAGAGCCAGTCCCAGTCCCAGTCCCAGTGGTCTCATTTGTTTGGATTTACCAAGGACAGAGTCAGTCTTTCTTAGTACCTACTGAAGTGAGAATGGCCAAATGCCAGGAGAGCTCTGAAGAGGGGCCTTTTCTGAGAAAGCAGGTAGTGGCTCAACCATGGCTCCTGACAACTTCACAGAGTTGGCAAAGAAGTCCAGGTCTGAGATAGGACAGGCCATTTTGGTGGAACATAGTATGGCCCACCAGTCAGAGGACACTCAGGATACTCACAGACATACTTGGGGGAAGGAGATTCCGTTGTGGGTGTCTGTGTGAGTTTGTGGTTTTGTCTCATGTTCTGAGAATAGGTAGGAAAGGCGGTTTGTTTGTTTAGACTGGAATGTTTCTAGAAAGTCATTTGACAACGCGAGTGTTTCTATGTCTGTGTATCCCACTGAATCCGTTTTTGTAGACATTTGAAAAGAGAATTCATCAATGGTTGTGTCCTGTCTAGTAGAAAGCTTCCCAGTATTCATCTCGCCAAATTAAAGAATAAATAGCTGCTTGCCTTATGGATGGGCAACACCTATTATCTTCTTAAGTTCCTCTTTTCTTCCTGAATACTGGCCACTCTCCAGAAAAGCCTCATGGTATTATTTCCAAGATATGTACCACCTCCAAGCTCTGTGACATGATCATGTACTGGATAGCTGAAGGGAATGAGAGTATCTCAGAAAACTCAGATATCAGTGCGACCAGTAAAGTCTCAGTGGAGAAATACTACTTTGGACTTTTGCTTACCTATTGTTCTGTTGTCCTGAATGTCAGGAACGTGTTTGCCTCAGGCCACCCCTGTGTGAAACCTGAAGAAATCAGTTTTCAAATGGAAAAGGATGGGCGTCACCTGTGGCTCTTTGCTTAATTGCTTTGGAAATGGATGTGGCTGAATCAGCCTCTTTGCCCTCTGTGAGGCAGTGGCTTAGATTCTCAGCACCTGATGGATCTAAAGAAAGTTTCCAAGTGTGCATCCAAAACCAAAATGGCCAAAAGAGCAGTCATTGTGGATGAAGTCTCTCGCCTTCCTCTGTAAGCTTCCTGACCTCCATCAAGTGAGAATAGGGATCCGTTGGGTCAAACCAGTTCTTCAAATCTCTGCAGAGGCTAGCCAATAGGTGCTTGGGTTTTCTCAGGACACCAATTCACATAAAGAATCTATACCAGTCAGTTGGCCTCAAACTGGAGAAGCAGAGCAGTATTAAAGAAGGGCTATTTGATCACTCTTGGTTCACAGGAATGGTGTCTAGTCCACTCTGACTTTAGGCAAATGAGGGGCAAGGGAGCTTATTTTGGACACTGTCTTGGGCTGCGCCCGTCATGGAAACCTCTAGCTAGAGGTTATTCAGAGTGTCTATGTTGAAGAAGATGAGGGCCATGTGGGAGTTTTTTGGTTTTAATTGTGGTCAATTGTTGGTGGTTAGAAGAGAATCCTGGGTCCACCTGGGCTGGAATTCTGGTGCGATTCCCCTTAAAGACTGAGTTCTGGAACTGACCTCAGAGAAGTATTGCCATTAATTGTGTTGGGATTTTAGGCGGCCATGCATGAGAGTCGCCATTGGAAACTGAGATCTAAGCCTGGGGTGGCTATTCACCAAGCACTGTCAATCTCAGCCAGGACATCACATGATTTTATTCTGAAAGACTTGGCAGCCATTGTTGACAGTCAAAACACACATGGACCTCACATTGTAGACCTCAATGGGCCTGGCTTCATGTGGCCTTTTGGCCACTCTTTGGGAAGACTTGCCTCTGAAAATTCTCCAGAGTTTTCCTTGAAATGTGCTTCCTAAAAATTTAATGGTTCCTGAATGAATTGAAACCCACAGTTTCTCCAACTTCATCCTTGAAAAATGTCTAGATAAATACCATGAAATTTTTTGAAATTTCCACGACCAGGTGGCACTGGAGAACCTTTGTATGTCCTGTTGCTGATCAAGAGTGTACCAGACAGTGCCTTCCTTGACTGGGTTTCATGAAAATGGTGTAGAACAGAGCTGCCAGTATGGTGGAGCCTGCTGAGTAGTGGGCCCAGAGCTGTGGTGTGCAGTTGTGTGATAAAACATCTGTGGTGGTGTCATGTGGATCTTACTTTGGCTTCCAAATGCTTGTGACTGACATGGTGCAGCCAGCATACCTTTGTATATTAAGCCATCTTGTTAGATGGAGAGTTTTCAGGGCAATGTTCAGAATCAAGTTGCTACGGTCAAGGGGGCAAGCAATGTGGCGTAGAAGCCTGGTTGGTGCATTCTCCTGCAGACCCTTACACACCACACGTGACAGAACTCCCTCCAGCACTGTGTCCCAGTGGAACTCCTTGTATTTTGTGAAGCAAATACCAAACTCCCAGTGCAGCAACAAGAAACACAACAAAATTGGAGAATGACCAAATGGCTTCACAGTCTACACGGAAAGATTCTTAGACCCCAGTGGCCACTGTAAACCCACAAAGAGAGAATTCAGCACTGCTACCTCATGTTCATTGGAAAATAAGAAACCATGTCCTCCATGTAACAGATGCATACACAGCTTTAATGGTCTCACTAAAAAGGAAGCTAAAGCTCCTGAAAACAACATATATTTCAAGTGTACAACCTCAAAGACAGTTTCCCAGATGTCTTGAGGCCTGCACACTTCCATGTTTGTGGAGTTTTTACAGTCTCCATTACTTTTGGAAACTCCACTACCACCTCCAGTGTTGTGAACTCCAGAGCATTTTCCATTCCAGATATGTATTCCTAGATTTTCTAACTCTTCTCCTCTAATTGTATCTTACTTGGGGCTAAGGTAATGTCAAGGCATTGTTCTGGATGAGAGTGGGAAGATTTTTTTGTAGCACATATTTGCATACACATTGGATTCATTTTCCAATTATTCATTCAAAATACTGAATCCCTCATAGTAACCCACTCCCTACTAGACTCTGACTACAAATCCTATTATGATGGATAAAAATAGACCAAACCAAATTGAAATACAAGTAGTTCAGAGGATGCAAGGTTAACATTTGGACATTCCTTTTGCATTATATATGGTAGGAGTTTTAAATCTAGTCATTTTTTTGTTGAAACACTTCTCCATGTGTTTTTAAAGTTAACAAATATGTGAATTCATGTCTCCATTTCTCTGTAGCCTATTCAGCACATATATTTTTATATGCACATATAGAATCCTACCTGGTACCACACGTACATTCTTGTGAGGTGGCTCACTTGGCAGATACAAATTGTGAGAAGAGATCACTCCTGTTAAACACTGTTGAAACTGAAAATTCAACCTATGAGTGAGTATCCTAGCTGAACAACATTATACATAAATTCATGTTCAGTAAAATGAATATTTTTAGATCTGTGGATGATATATATTTCATGGTGAATTTCATTTGGCTTTTATATTAATACTTTTTAATTTCTGTGTGTGTATTTTAATATATATATATATATATATACACTCTCCAGAGTTTTCAAAATATGAAATAAATGTATCTTATTATGTACTCCCTAAATTCATTAATATTTAAGTGCGTATTTATAATCAACTTTTCATAAGATTATTCTAAGACATATTCATCCTCCTGAAATACGTATTTGTTTCCTAGTACTGAAAACTAAGTTAAGTGAATTGTGCATACATATCCTAATATTTTTACACTAATTGACCCAGGTTAATATAAATGCAAGTAGATTTCTATAGGACATGATGTGTATTTTGACGTTCATTTTTTTTCAACACTTGTACATTACTGTTTCCTCAGTTTATGCACATCATAAGATATATATTTCATCCAAAAGTTCACAAATTTAAAGGCTTTTGTTTCACTTTCAATCACTTCCTGCTTCAGAACACATGTATTCCTCCAGGTTACATGACTGGTCTTTTCATGAGACTTCTTTCCAAACACATTATTTTCGATTTTCACAATTACTTTTGAAGCAAAACTCACACATTCTTCATGATAAACCATAACCCTAATATTACCATTAGATGTATAACTGGTTTGAATGAATGGATATATATCAATATAAGGTTTCCTGTATATTTTCAGATATCAATTTGAACCATTATTTAAGTTGGAACCAGTTATATTATTTATTCACAGTATGGTCTATTCATGCATTATTTCTATATTCATAGACACAGTGTACACCTATTTGTATTCAAAATACTAATTTACACGTCTTCAAAATACTGTTCCTAGAAATGGTGAAAGAAATACTCATGTCACCTGATCTACATATACATTTTATCACAGTAATATTCTGGAAACAAAAAGCAAATGTCACACTTATGATTTTACTAAAGCCTAAATGGAAATTGAACATGGATTACTAAAATCATCCATGTCCAGTTTGCCTATTGCTCTCAAATGTGGATCCTATTGGTGACTACATATTTGTTTCTTCCTAAGATTATATATTCAACCTCAAACCTGTTGAAAATGTCTAATCCTATTACTCACCTTATACTTTGCCTGATTTCCTAATGTCTCTATTGATATATATTTTCCCCAGTTCATCATTGTGACTGCCTCTTAACATGTGCTGTCATTTACATTCACTCTCTACATGAAACCCTATTGCTAAAGACCATTTTGTCCAAATCCTATACTCACTCATCTTTCTAAAACTACCGTCTATCTTTCTAATCCTACCGACTATCCCAATTTTGACTGCATGTTCTCTTCGACATTCAATCATTCAAGGTACAATATCCTATACCATTGTATATTGATTTATCTGAGACATCTGTGCAGAAATTAATTCAAAGCTAAGTATCCCAATCAAGGGCCCAATGCCCTTCTGGGCATCAAATCTTACCTAGATTTCTGTTTTCATACCTATATTTCAACTGTATATTTTGTAAATATCACATGTTCCCATAACCATTATTCATCCTGCAGAATTATTCCTAACCCAATCGAACATGTTGTTAACCCTAACCATACACTGTTCCCTCAATCTAACTTTACAGAAGATCAGGGAGAGAGTTGGTCTTCCAATACTGGATTGTAGGGTATCTTCCACCTGATGAGAACCTCAAAGGTCCATGCAGAAATGATACATGGAGAAGAAGGCAGCTATGAAGGACCTGAGAGAGCAAAAGTCATTTTCAATGTTAAACAACCGGGTCAGGATGAAGAGATGTATCTGAATCAGCCTTTCTCTTCTTAATATAGAGAAGATGGACCAAACCAGGCCTGTGAGAAGAGCTGTTCCTGGGTGCCTATTGTTGATATACCATTCTAACTTGTGAAACTGTCACAGAAAGTAGGGGCAGTCTCCATCTCCTGGGACCCTTAGAAGCAAATATCAGTACACACTTCCTTGGTGATGGAACACTCTGAACTTGGGATCCAGGAAGCCAGGCACCCAGAGTAAGTCCCAGTCCCAGTCCCAGTGGTCTCAATTGTTTGGATTTACCAAGGACAGAGTCAGTCTTTGTTGGTACCTACTGAAGTGATAATGGCCAAATGCCAGGAGACCTCTGAAGAGGAGCCTTTTCTGAGAAAGCAGGTAGTGGCTCAACCATGGCTCCTGACAACTTCACAGAGTTGGCGAAGGAGACCAGATCTGAGACAGAACAGGCCATTTTGGGGGAACATAGTATGGACCACCAGTAAGAGGACACTCAATATATTCACCAACATACTTGGGGGAAGGAGGTGCCGTTGTGGGTGTTGGTGTGAGTTTGTGGTTTTGTCTCTTTTCTGAGAATAGGTAGGAAAGACTGTTTGTTTGTTTGGACTGGAATGTTTCTAGAAAGTCGTTTGACAACGCGAGTGTTTCTATGTCTGTGCATTCCACTGTATCTGTGGTTGTAGACATTTGAAAAGCGAATGCATCAATGGTTGTGTCCGGTCTAGTAGAAAGCTTCCCAACATTCATACTGCACAATTTAAGAACGGAGAGAGGCTTGCCTTATGGATGGGCAACACCTACTATCTTCCTAAGTTCTTGTTTTCTTCCTGAATACTGGCCACTCTCCAGAATAGCCTCATGGTTTGGTTTCCAAGATATGTACCACCTCCAAGCTCTGTGACATGGCCATGTACTGGATAGCTGAAGAGAATAGAAGCATCTCAGAAAACTCACATATCAGTGTGACCATTAAAGTCTCAGTGGAAAAACACTGCAATGGGCCTTTTGCTTACCTATTGTTCTGTTTTCATAAATGTCAGGAAGATCTTTGCCTCAGGAAACCCCTTTGTGAAGCCAGAAAAAAAGAGTTTTCAAATGGAAATGAATGGGCATCACCTGTGGCTCTTTGCTTAATTGCTTTGGAAAGAGATGTGGCTGAATCAGCCTCTTTGCCCTGTGTGAGGCAGTGGCTTAGATTCTCAGCACCTGATGGATCTAAAGAAAGTTTCCAAGTGTGCATGCAAAACGAAAATGGCCAAAAGAGCAGTCATTGTGGATGAAGTCTCTCACCTTCCTCTGTAAGCTTCCTGACCTCCATCACGTGAGAATAGGGATCCTTTGTGTCAAATCAGTTCTTCAAAGCCCTACAGAGGCTAGCACATAAGGGCTTGTGTTTTCTCATGACACCAATTCACATAAAGAATATATACCAGACAGTCAGTAGGCCTCAAATTAGAGAAGCAGAGCAGTATTAAGAGCAGGACTATTTGATCACTATTGGTTCACAGGAAGGGAGTCCAGGCCACCCTGACTTTAGGCAAATGAGGGGCAAGGGAGTTCATTTGGAAAACTGTCTTGGGCTGTGCCCCTCATGGAAACCTCCAGCCAGAGGTTATGAAGAGTGTCTATGTGGAAGAAGATGAGGGCCATTTGGGAGTGTTTTGGTTTTAATTGTGGTCATTTGTTTGGTGGTTGGAAGAGATGCCTAGGTCGACCTGGGCTTGAACTCTGGTGTGATTCCCCTTACAGACTGAGTTCAGGAACTGACCTCAGAGAAGTATTGCCATGAATTGTGTTGGGATTTTAGGAGACCACGCATGAGAGTTGCCTTTGGAAACTGAGATCAATGCCCAGGGTGGCTTTCCACAGAGCATTGTCAATCTCTGCCAGGGCATCACATTATTTTATACTGAAAGACTTGGCAGCCATCGTTGACAGTCAAAACACACATGGGCCTCACATTGTAGACCTCAATGGGCCTGGCTTCATGTGTCTTTTTGGCCACTCTTTGGGAAGCCTTGCCTCTGAGAATTCTCCAGAGTTTCCTTGAAATGTGCTTCCTCAAACATTAATGGTTCCTGAATGAATTGAAACCCACAATTTCTCCAACTTCATCCTTGAAAAATGGCTAGATAAATACAATGAAATTTTTGAAATTTTCATGACCAGGTGGCACTGGAGAACCTTTCAATGTCCTCTTGCTGATGAAGTGTGTACCAGACAGTGCCTTGATTGACTAGGTTTCATGAAAATGATGTAGAACAGAGATACCAGTATGTTGGAGCCTGCTGAGTAGTGGGCCCAGAGCTGTGGTGTGCAGGTGTGTGATAAAACATCTGTGGTCGGGCCATGTGTATCTGCCATTGACTTCCAAATGGCTTGTGGCTGACATTGTGCAGCCAGGAATCACTTATATGTCTGATAACTCTCCATATAAGGCATCTTGTTATATGGAGATGTTTCAGGACAATGTTCAGAATCAGGTGCAATGGTCAAGGGGACAAGCTATGTGGGATAGAAGCCTGGTTGATGCATTCTCCTGCAGACCCTGACCCATCTCATGTGAAAGAACTCCCTCCAGCACTGTGTCCCAGCTGAATTCCTTGTATTTTGTGAAGCAAATAACAAATTCCCAGTGCAGCAGCAAGAAACACCACGAAAAGTGGAGGATGACCAAATTGCTTCACAGTCCACACGGGGAGTCACTTAGCCTTCAGTGGCGACAGTTTACCTACAAAGAGTGAATTCAGCACTGCTGCCTCATGTCCTTTGAAAAACAAGAAACCATGTCCTACAGGTGACATAGATGCAGATCCAGCTTTGATGGTCTCATTAGAAAGAAAGCTAAAGCTCCTGACAACAACATATATGTCAAGTGCCCATCGTCAGAGGCAGTTTCTAAGGAAGTCTTCAGGCTGGCAGAGCTCCATGTTTGATAGCATTTACCTATTAGACCAGGATGCAAGAAAAGACCACTGACTCCAATTAAAATCAAGTTAAAGCAAGCTTATATTTTCCACTGCCCAGGTGGCCTCTCCCTCCCAAAACAGTGGGAACAAGACAGCCACCCAAATTTCCTACAGCCCAGGTTTATAACCCAGAATTTTACACTACAGGGGGGTTAAAATATCAGAACTTTGACAAGCATCAAACTAATCGTAGTTTATATATATATATATATATATATATATATATATATATATTTGCTGGCCCCAACATCAGAATTTATGAAGACCATTAGAGCCTCAGAGAGGGTCATTGTCTGGCCAGGGAAGGCCAGTATTTATGAGGTGTCAATAAAGTTTCATAGAGGGCTGTTCCTGGTCAAAGAGCCAGGCATGGGTGAGTTCAAGGCCACGGGCAGGCATTGCAAGCAGGTTCAGAATTTGGTGTAATTTATAGTTAAGCCAAAATTTTCTTTTCATGGCTTTGTGGCAAGATGGATCCCAATTTTAATAAAAGATCAGGTTGGGTCTATCATTCCCCCCTTTTCTAATGTGTCCCTTTCAAATCTTTGATAGGGTAGGGGAAGAGCACTGAGGGAATTTTAATACCTCACGTAACAGTCTCCATATTTTTTGAACTCACACAAAACCAGTCTCCCTGATTTTACCTGACTTAATTAATTACTTAAAATGAAAGTCTATTTATTTTTGGCTCCATTGTTGTAAGAAGAGTGGCGTCACTCATTTTGGCTTCTTCTGAGCTGAGAGAGGGTGACATGAGGGGGCACAGCATGAGGGACATGAGTTGTCTTTTAGAAGTCAGTTCGGTTTGAAGTCTGGTTGTGGTAGAACAGTTTGTAAGGTCATCTGGGGATGGGTTCTTCTATGAGAGAAACAAAAACCATGAGTACTGAATAAATGTTGCAGCTGCTGAAACAAGTCACTGTATAGATGTCCCCTCATCTGTCTTCAATATCCCCAGTTATCAGGACTTTCAACTTAATATTTAACTTTTAGTGTCACAGTTGTCCCACCCCATAAGATACAGTTTAATAATTTAATGTCATCTGATCTTGCAAATTCCTTTTACTAGTATGACCTCTGTGTGTAATAGAGAAACCTTTAATTCTGTTAGTCAGGGCTGGATAATCATACTAGCAAACACCAAGCCTACCTGTGTAGGTTACGAATATCTGTAGGCCTTAAACAAAAAACTTCTGCCTCTGGTAGCTCCTCTTGATAGTCTCTTTTTATTCTCATCAGGCATTCCTCTCTGAGAATCCTTCTTTGTAGCCTCCAGTCTTACTTATTTTGGGAGGCTACCATAAAGTGTATACGTTAAAATATTATTATAACTATTATTATTTAAAATGCCCAGGAATGGCTGTATTTTGGGTTTATCTGTCTTTGCTAAGAGTTTAAGATGAAGCAGTAAAACTGACTTTTGTTTCTATCTATTGTTAACAGTCAGCTGAGATTTTATGGGAGTCATTTCTGGGGAAACTTGAGAGCAGCTTCTCAGTTCTGCTAGTGCCATTTGCGCTAGGTGATTCCAGGTCTTGCTTGACCATGTGGCTTCTCTCAGAAGCATCAGGAATATCTCCCTTCTCTGATGACTCTCTTCTTCGTAGAAAATGCACTGATTGGCTTTCTGTTCTCCAGTGGCCACATTAATCTTCCTGATCAGGAGTTTATGTGGCTGAGAGTTGCAAAGTTCTTTAGAGAAGTCTCCTGTTCCCTGGATACAAACTGACTCAGAGGGCAAGAGCCAAAATTTGTTTTATTGTCCCTTTTCATTTAAATTAAATTTTAAATCCTAATCTTAAATATCCAGCAAATAAATTTTAACAGCCTTATATTAAGAGTACTGTGCTTTAATGTCTATAATTTAAAATTATTTATCTTTTTATTATTTGGGATCTGTATTTTTCTGTCTTGTAGGTGATGCCATATTATCTTAAATTAACCAATGTTGTGTTCAAAAGCAACTCTTTTGTAAAACACTAACAGGGAATCTTTAGTTAACTTATAAGGAAATTACAAAATAAAATTAACAAGAGTAAAAATACTTAGTTCGTGTAATAGCTACCCTGAATTTTTGGCTGAGGTATAAATTATATCACCTTTTTGAGATCCTAGTAATCTTGACAGAAAAAAAAAAAAACTTCTGAACGTAACTTTAAATTAAATAACATCTGACCTACTGCTTTCGTAGTTATTCTCACATGTTGTAAGATGAGACACAGAGCCTTATCTCAGGTAAGGCAGAGCTCTATATAAATCTTAAGTCTTTTAGTTCTAAAGCTGATCTTTTTTTTTTTAAATATCATCTTACACAGTTTACATAAATTGTTTGAGGTCACATGAACATTAGCTAACACCATATGATATCACATTTAAAACATGAATTAAAGAAAGGCTGAAAGTTTTTAACCTTTACATAGATTAGGCGCTCATTAACTTAAAAATATATTTAAATTTTTCCCCAATGTAAAAAGTAACATAAAACTTTACATATCTTATTGATAACAAGTAAATAAATCCCCAATATATATATATTTTTTTACCATACAACTTCAGAACACCAGCTTGATGTAATGCTCTTTTAAAGTTTCTACCTTACAGACTTGTATACCTGGAAGATATGAGCACATTAATAGCATCACAATGACATTGATGTTTTTACATTAACCAAATTTAGCTTTTAAAGAAATTCCAGTACAGTGCTCTAAAATAACAGTTCTTATTTAATCAGTTGTTTAATTTTTATGGTTGCTTGCTCTAGAAAAATAAAAATAAACACAATGTTATGGGTAAACTTTTGTTTTCAGAAATTTGTGTCGCTTTATCACATGACTGATTTTTACAATCTTATACAGACTTTAGAACAAACTTATACAGACCTTACTAAATCAATCAGATATCTAACAAAAGTACTCATGAATGAGTAATCCCATATCAAATTTACTTCACTTATTTATCAAAATATTAGAGAAATGTATTGAACAGTGTAAACCATTTTTTTGTTAAAGGAAAAGTCCTAGAACCAAGGCATATTAGACATTTTATAGACATTAATATTTTATTAGATTTTTGAGCAGCTAGAAAAACTTGTAAGCTTAAATTTAAAGACATTTATTGTTATTTGTTTATCCAAATTTAAAGTGAACCTTTTAACTCACGTGAATTAAAGATCTTCGAATCCACTTTTTAAAATTTGTTTTTATGAGTGCTTTTTTTTAATGATCGCTCCTTGTATATGTTAATTTGTATATCATATATATGATATACGAACATATAGATATATGGACATACAACACATAACAAAAGTGTGCACAAATAATAATAGTAAGGCCTTGCAGCTTTTCACAGGTGAAATCTCCATTGTAATGTTTCAGAACTCCACTGTTGGTCAAAGATAGAACTGATGAGAAAAATATTAACCTCGTTCTCTAGGATCAAAATAATGAGCTCAAAAAAAAATACAGAATCTAAGGAAAAAAATGAGAGTCCTAGAAAAAATGACTGGCCAGTAATTAGTAAATACCATACGATTTACCTTTTTTTTTCCCACTTAGACATCAGATCAGTCTCCTACTGAGCTTGCAGGCTTCTTTCATTTACATTTCAACATAAGTCCTGGCTGAGTTCTGGAAGGAGCTGGACAAAACTGCTATTCTGAGCGAACACCTCAGGCCTAAGGCACTTTAACCATAATTTTCAGGTGAGGATGTTGAAAATTATGATACAATTTTAAGATACAATTCAAAATTTTATACCTTAACATCTTGTTTTGTCAACAGATACCATACTATGATTTACTATCCTTGTCCAAATTAATTCACTGACACACTGTGACATTTTCCCAGGCTACCCAATTAAAAATTGGTGAAAAAAAAGACTAAATGATTGGGAAGTTACTTGCCAACTTGGAAGTAGAATTCTTTAGTTTTCCATTTTAAGTATTTAAGTTCTCTGGCATGAATTATCTGAAATCATAAACTAAAAAATTACCTAAACCCGACTTTTAACTGCAAGATTGAGCAATGCTACAAAAACCCATCCAGATACCATATTGTTACAATAAAACATCATCATTTAGACACACATTCAGCTAAGATCATTCCCAAGAAACAATTTATAATATCAACACATTATTGCACATGTCTTAAATGGCCAGAAACAAAGACAAAAGACAGACAGAAAGGAGCTCCAGACTATGGCTGACAGGACAGAAGCCTTTAAAACAGCAGATAAGAGAAAAATCTCCTACACCAGTGGCATGATAGATGTCCCCACAAGGGCATCAGATGTTTTCACAGAGGGGCAACCTGAAATGTAATATCAAAGGTCTCCATGGTGACTTTACTGCATTTAGTGTCTCCTTTTTCTTTTTCTCTTTTTTAAGAAAACAGAGGTGGCATAATACTTACAGTGCAGGGAAGGAAGGAGGGAATTTACTGAAGCAACAGGACTTCGACAGCTGCTGGGAGTCCCTCAGTCCCGTCTTTTACTTACAGGATTAGCTCCTCTGGTTTGGTTCCACTTCAAGCACGCTGAATCTCCTAACATTTCAGTAGTCAGTTCTCAAAAATTCCGGGGTCGGGGGGGTATCAAAATTTGTAACTTAAATTTCGGTTCTGGACCTTGAAGCCAATTAATACCAATTTAATATAAGGACAGGGTTTGAGAAAAAGTAAAAGGGAGGTTTACTGCTTTGCTAACAAAGGATAAAAACAGGGGACTCTGTCCAAAGTTGTGACTCTCTTGATCTGGAGGGACAAGGGGTTTTAAAGGAGCTTCACTTGTTAACCTGGGAGATACTCAGTTATTAGGTCTCCAGCAGGCATTGCCCTCTGCAGTGGGTGTGCTCCAGTCAGCCAGCTAGGGGCTTCTCTCATCCTGCTTAACAAAGGGGGGTATAGTGCATCACATTTCTTTAAAACACAGTCCAAATGGGTGACAGGCTTACATGCTTTTTTACCCATTTTCACGTCCAATATCCTTAAGTTTTTACCACAGAAATCACACAACAAAACGCACAAAAACAAACAAATAAAAAACATTTAGAACACAGAACAAAACACAAAAAAAACAGAAACTCGGCGAATAAACAGAAAACCAGAGGAGCAATGCAGCGTCTTGCTAAAGCTCCGGGGTAGGAGCTCCTGCGTGCCAGTCGGCACCTCTCTACACTTTCAGAGGTATTCCCTACAGAAAAGAACAGAGGAAAGAAGGATTCCTATTACTGTCCCGGACAGGAGTATATGTGAGCCTTCCCAGGCCACCTCTCTGTCATCAGAAGAGTACTCCCTTAACCGGATATCAGATGTTATAAAGGCGCCTCTTACCTATGAAGGCCTCCTCCACCAGGTGCTTGATAATAGTTTTAGTGCGATGGTTCACTGCAGTGATCCACGGACTGAAGGCTCATTCCAAGGCCTTGGAACTTGTCTCTCCAGCCTGGAGTCCTGGAGGATAGGCCAGCTTCAGAATTTCCAGCAGTCTGGCTTTGTGATCTGGTCGGGTCATGTTGCTGGGGAACTCCAAAATGTTAGTCCAGGACACAAGAAAAGACCACTGACTCCAATTAAAATCAAATTAAGGCAAGCTTAATATTTCAACCAGCCAGGCTGCCTCTCCCTCTCAAAATGGCGGGAACAAGACAGCAACCCCACCTTTCCTACAGCCCAGCTTTATAGCCCAGAAAGTTACACAAAAGGGGGGTTACAGAAAACAGAACTTTGACAAGCATCACACTAATTGTAGTTTACATTTGATTTTCTGGCCCCAGCATCAGAAATTATGAGGACCATTAGAGCCTCAGAGAGGGTCATTGTCTGGCCAGGGAAGGCGAATATTTATGAGGTGTCATTAAAGTTTCAGAGAGGGCTGTTATCTGGTCAGAGAGCCAGGCATGGGTGAGTTCAAAACATGGTCAGGCATTCTAAGCAGGTTCAGAATTTGCAGTAATTTATACTAAAGCAAAAATTATCTTTTCATGGCTTTGTGGCAAGATGGCTCACAATTTTAATGAAAGATCATGTTGGGTGATCAACCCTGTCCCTTACTTTTGAAAAATCCTCTACCACCTCCAAGGTTGTGAACTCCTGAGCATTTTCCATTCCAGATATGTATTCACAGAATTTCTAACTCTTCTTCTCTAATTGCGTCTTACTTGGGGCGAAGTTAATGTCAAGCCATTGTTCTGGATGAGAGTGGGAAGAATATTGTGCAGCACATAATTGCATACACATTGGATTCACTTTCCAATTTTCCAATTGAAATACTGAATTCCTGACAATAACCCATACCCTTCTAGACGCTAACTACAAATACTAATATGATGGAGAAAAATAACCCAAACGGAATTGAAATACAAGCAGTTCAGAGGAGGCATGGTGTATATTGGACTTGCCTTTTGCAAGATAAAAGGTAGGTGTTATAAATCTAGTCATTTTTTAACTGAAAAAGTTTTATATGTGTATTAAAATTAACAAATATGTGAATTCCTATCTCCCTTTCGCTGTAACCTATTCAGCACATTAATTTTTATATACACATATAGAATCCTACCTGATATCACACGTACATTTTTGTGAGGTGCCTGACATTGCAGATACAAATTGTGAGAAGAGATTACTCCACCTAAATGCTGTTGGAACTGAAAATTCAAGCTAATGGTGAGCTTCCTAGTTGAATAACTTATACATAAATCCATGTTCAGTAAAATGAATATTTTTGGATCTGTGGATGATATATATTTCATGGTGAAATTCGATTGGCATATATAATTCTACTTTTGAATGTCTTTGTTTGTGTGTGTGTTTGTGTGTGTGTGTGTATATATATATATATATATATATATATATATATATATACAAAATAAATCTCCAGATTTTTCAAAATATGAAATATATGTGTCTTATATACACTCCCTAAATTCATTCATGTTCATGTATGTGGATTAATAATCAACTTTTCACAAGATTATTCTCAGAAATATTCATCCACCTGAAATACATATTTGTTTCCTAGTACTGAAAACTAACTTCAGTGAAAGGTGCAAACAAATCCTAGTATTTCTACATTAACTGACCTAGTTTAACATCAATGCTAGTAGATTCCTATGGGACATGATGTGTATTTTGACATTAATTATTATTCAACACTGGTACATTACTATTTCTTCAGTTTATGCACATCATAGGATATATATTTCATGCACTACTTAGCAAATTTATAGGCATTTGTTTCACTTTCAATCACTTCTTGCTCCAGAACACATGTATTTCCCTATGTTTCTTGACTGGTCTTTTCATGAGACTTTTTTCAAATATATTATTTTCAATTTCCATGATCAATTTTTAAGCAAAACTCACACATCCTTCATGATAAAACATAACCCTAAGATGACCATTAGATATATAACTGGTTGGAATGATTGATTGTGCATCTTTATAACATTTCTTATATATTTTCAGATATCCATTCAATCCATTATTTAAAGTGGATCCAGTTATATTATTTATTCCCAGTATGGTCTATTCATGCGTTATTGCTATATTCATAGACAGAGGGTATACCTATTTGTACCCCAATACAAATTTATATGTCTTCAAAATATTGCTCCTGGAAATGGTGGAAGAAATACTCATGTCACGTGATATACATATACATTTTATCACATAATATTCTGGACACAAAAAGCAAAGGTCACACTTTCAATTGTACCAAAGCCTAAATGGAAAGTGAGCATGGATTACTAAAAACATCTATGTCCAGGTTGCCTAATGCTCTCAAATGTCAATCCTATTGGTGACTACATATTTGTTTCTTCCTAGGATTATATATTCAACCTCAAGCCTGTTGAAAATGTTTAATCCTATCACTCACTTTGTACTTTCCTTGATTTCCTAATGTCTTTATTGATATCTGCTTTCCCTCATATTTTCCCCAGTTCATCATTGTGACTGACTCTTCATATGTGCTGACATTAACACTCACTCTCTAACCGAAACCCTATTTCTAAAGAACTTTTTGTCCAAATCCTATACTCACTCTTCATTCTAAACCTAACGACTACCTTCCTCATCATACTGAATATCGCTTTTTGACTGGATATTCTCTTCAACATTGAATCATGCAAGGTACAAGGTCCTATGCCATTGTATATTGATTTATCTGAGACAACTGTGCAGCACATAACTCAAAGCTAAGTATACCACTTAAGGGTCCAATTCCCTTCTGGGCTTCAAATCTTTCCTAATTTTCTGCTTTCATACTTATATTTCACCTATATACTCTTGTAAATATCGAAGGTTGCCAATACCATTATTCATCCCGCAAAATGATTCCTAACCCAAATCAAACATGTTATTAACCCTAAACATACACTGTTCCATCAATATAACTTACAGAAGAGCAGGGACAGAGTTGGTCTTACAATATAGGAATGTAGGTGATCTTCCACCTTCTGAGAACCTCAAAGATCCATGGAGAAATGATCCTTGGAGAAGATTTATGCAGCTATGTTGGACCTGAGAGAGCAATAGAAATCTTCCATGGCAAACAACCTGGTCAGGATGAATTGATGGGTCTAAGTCAGCCTCTCTTTTCTTATTGTAAAGAAGTTGGAAGAAACCAGGCCTGTGTGGAGAGCTATACCTGGGTGCCTAAGGTTGATATTCCATTCTAACTTCTGAATGTGTCAGAGGATGTTGGGGCAGCCTCCATCTCATGGGACCCTTGGAAGCAACTGTTAGGACAAAGTGGTTTTCAAGGCAGTGACCTCATTCAGTTCCTGAAGGAAGTGACCTCTCCTCACTTCCTTGGTGATTGAATTCTCTGAACTTGGGATCCAGGAAGCCAGGCACCCAGAGCCAGTCCCAGTCCTAGTCCCATTGGGCTAACTTGTTTGCTTTTTCCAAGGACAGAGTCAGTCTTTCTTGGTACCTACTGATGTGAGGATGGCCAATTGCCAGCAGAGCTCTGAAGAGGCACCTTCCCTGAGAAAGCAGGGAGTGGCTCACCGCTGTCTCCTGACAACTTCACATAGTTGGCCAAGGAGACCAGATCTGAGAGAGGACAGGCCATTTCGGGGGAACATAATATGGCCCACCAGTCAGAAGACACACTGGATAGTCACAGACCTACTTGGGGGAAGGAGGTGGCTTTGCCGTTGTGGGTGTGAGTTTGTGGTTTTTTTCTCATGTTCTGAGAATAGGTAGGAAAGGCGTTTTTTCTGGTGTGGAGTGGACTGTTTCTAGTAAGTCATTTGACATTGTGAGGGTTTCTATGTCTGTGTATCCCACTGTATCCGTGGTTGTAGACATTAGAAAAGGGAATGCATCAATGGATTTGTTTTCTCTAGTAGAAATCTTCCCCACATTAATACTGCCCAATAGATTAATGGACTTCACTTTGCCTTATGGATGGGCAACACCTACTGTCTTCTTAAGTTACTGTTTTCTTCGTGAATTCTGGCCACTCTACAGAATACGCTCATGGTTTTGTGTCCCAGATATGTAACACCACAAGGCTCTGTGACATGGCCATGTACTGGATAGCTGAAGAGATTGAGAGCATCTCAGAAAACTCAGATATCAGTGTGACCAGTAAAGTCTCAGTGAAGAAACCCTTCTTGGGCCATTTGCTTACTTGTGTTTCAATTACCCTGAATGTCAGGAAGGTCTTTGACTCATGCCAACCCTTTGTGAAGCCTGAAGAAAACTGTTTTCATATGGAAATGAATGGGCTTCACCTGTGGCTCTTTGCTTAATTGCTTTGGAATGGGATGTGTCTGAATCAGTCTCTGGTCCTTGTGTGAGGCTGTGACTTAGATTCTCAGCACCCAATGGATCTAAAGAAAAATCCCATGTGCTTCCCAAACCGAAATGGCCAAAAGAGAAGTCATTGTGGATGAATTTTTTTGCCTTCTTGTTTTAGGTTCCTGACCTCCATTAAGTGAGAATAGGGATTCTTTGGATTAAATGAGTTCTTCAAATCCCTGCAGAGGCTTGCCCATATGTGCTTGGGTTTTCTCATGACTCCAAATCACATAAAGAATCTATACCTCACAGCCAGTAGGCCTCAAATTGGAGAAGCGGAACACTTTAACAGCAGGAATATTTGATCACTCCAGGTTCACAGGAGGAGTGTCCAGGCCACCATGATTTTAGGCAAATGAGGGGCAAGTGAGCTTATTTTGGACACTTTCTTAGGCTGTGCCCCTCATAGAAATCTCCAGTCAGAGGTTATGATGAGTGTCTATATGGAAGAAGATGAGGGCCCTGTGGGAGTGTTTTGATTTTAATTTTGGTCATTTTTGTGGTGGTTGGAAGGAATGACTTGTTCCACCTGGGCTTGAACTCTGGCGTGATTCCCCTTAGAGACTGAGTTCTGGAACTGAACTCAGAGAAGTATTGCCATGAATTGTGTTGGGATTTTAGAAGGCCATGCATGATACTCACCCATGGAAACTGAGATCTAGGCCCAGGGTGTCTTTCCACAAAACAATGGGAACCTCAGCCAGGATATCACATGATTTTATTCTGAAAGATTGGCAGGTATAGTTGAGAGTCAAAACACACATGGACCTCACATTGTAGGCCTCAATTTGCCTGGCTTCATGTGACCTTTTGGCAACTCTTTGAGAAGCCTTGCCTGTGAGTGTTCTCCAGAGCTTTCATTGAAATGAGCTTTCTCAACACTTAATGGTTCCTGAATGATTTGAAACCCACAGTGCCTCCAACTTAATCTTTGAAAAATGGCTAGATAAATACCATGAAATTTTTGAAATTTCCATGACCAGGTGGCACTGGAGAATCTTTGGAAGTCCTGTGGTTGATCATGTGTATACCAGAGAATGCCTTGTTTTACTGGGTTTTATGAAAATGGTGTAGAACAGAGATGCCAGTAATTTGTATCCTGCTGATTAGTGGGCCTAGAGCAGTGGTGGGCAGGTGTGTGATAAAACACCATGGTGGGGCCATGTGGATCGGCCATTGGCTTCCAAATGGATTATGACTGACATAGTGCAGAAATCAGACACTTATATGTAAAGGCATTTTTTTATGTGGAGAGGTTTCAGGGCAATGTTCAGAATCAGTTTACTATGGTTATTGGGGCAAGCTGTGTGGGATAGAAGCCTGGTTGGTGCATTCTCCTGCAGACCCTGACCCACCACACGTGACAGAATTCCCTTCAGCACTGTATCCTAGTAGAACTCCTTGTATTTGGTGAAGCAAATACCAAATTCCCAGTGCAGCAGCAAGAAACACCACGAAAAGTGGAGGATGACCAAATGTCTTCACAGTCCACACGAGGAGACACTTAGCCTCCAGTGGCCACAGTTTACATACAAAGAGAGAATTCAGCACTGCTGCCTCATGGTCATTGGAATATAAGAAACCATGTCTTCCAGGTCACATAGATGCAGACCCATTTTGATGGTCTCACTACAAAGGAAGTTAAAGCTCATGACAACAACATATATTTCAAGTGCCCAACCTCAGAGGCAGTTTTCCAAGAAGTCTTAGGCCAGCAGAGCTCCATGTTTGTGGAGTGTTTACACTGTTCTTTACTTTTGGAAACTCCTCTACCACCACCAAGGTTGTGAACTCCCGAGCATATTCCATTCCAGATATGTATTCACAGATTTTCACACTTTTCTACTCTAATTGTGTCTTATTTGGGCCAAGGTAATATCAAGGCATTGTTCTGAATGTGAGTGGGAAGATTTTTGTGTAGCACATATTTACATATACATTCGATTCATTTTTCAATTTTCTATTTGAAATACTGAAGCCCTGAAACTAACACATACCCTACTATACTCTGACTAATAATTCTAATATGATGGTGAAAAATAACCCAAACAGAATAGAAATACAAGCAGTTCAGAGGAGGCATGGTGTATTGTTACAATTGCCTTTTGCATTATATAGTGTAGGAGTTATAAATCTAGTCATTTTTTTGTTGAAATAGTTCTACATGTGTTTTTAAAATTAACAAATATGTGAATTCCTGTCTCCCTTTCTCTGTAGCCAATTCAGCACATGTATTTTTATATGCACATATAGAATTCTACCTGGTACCACACGTACATACTTGTGAGGTAACTGAATTGGCAGATGCAAATTGTGAGAAAGGATAACTCCTCCTAAATGCTGTTGGAACTGAAAATTCAACCTATGGGTGAGCTTCCTAGTTGAATAACATTATACATTAATCCATGTTCAGTAAAATGAATATTTTTCGATCTGTGGATTATATATATTTCATGATGAATTTCGATTGGCATATATATTGCTACTTTTTTTCTTTTATTGGTTGCTCAAAACATTAAAAATCTCTTGACATATAATATTTCATACATTAGATTCAAGTGGCTTATGAACTCCCATTTTTAGCCCAAATAGAGATTACAGAATCACATCGATTACACATCCACATTTTTACATAATGCCCTATTAGCTACTGTTGTATTCTGCTACCTTTCCTATACTCTACTATCTCCCCTCCCCTTCCTTCCGATCTTCTCTTTTTTCCCCATCTACTGTAATTTATTTCACTCCATGTTTATTTTCCCATTCCACTCACAACAATATGTAATTTTGTGTAACAATGAGGGTCTCCCTCCATTACCATGCAATTTCCCTTTTCTCTCACTTACCCTCCCACCTCATGTCTCTGTTTAAAGTTAATCTTTTCTTCCTGCTATTGCTCCCTGCTCTGTTCTTAGTTGCTCTCATTATATCAAAGAAGACATTTGGTATTTATTTTTTAGGGATTGGCTATCTTCACTAAGCATAATCTGCTCCATTGCCATCCATTTTTCTGCAAATTTTATGATTTTGTCATTTGTTAGTGCTGCGTAATACTCCATAGTGTATAAATGCCACATTTTTTTTATCCATTCATCTATTGAAGGGCATCTGGGTTGGATCCACAGTGTATCAATTGTGAATTGTACTGCTATGAAAATCCATGTGGTAGTATCCCTGTATTACTCTCTTTTAAGGTCTTCAGGGAATAGTCAGAGAAGGGCAATAGCTGAGTCAAATTGTGGTTCCATTCACAGCTTTCCCAGGAATCTCCATACTGCTTTCCAAATTGGCCACACCAGTTTACAGTCCCACCAGCAATGTACAAGAGTATCTTTTACCCCTCATCCTTGCCAGCACTTGTTGTTGTTTGACTTCATATTGGCTACCAATTTACTGGAGTGAGATGGTATCTTAGGGTGATTTTGATTTGAATTTCTCTGACTGCTAGAAATGGTGATCATTTTATTATGTACTTGATGAATGATTGTATGTCCTCCTCTGAGAAGTGTCTGTTCAAGTCCTTGACCCATTTGTTTATTGGGTTATTTGTTATCTTATTGTCTAATTTTTTGAGTTCTTTGTATATTCTGGATATTAGGCCTCTATCTGAAGTGTGAGGAGTAAAAATTTGTTCCCATGATGTATGCTCCTTATTTACCTCTCTTATTCTTTCTCTTGCTGATAAAAAACTTTTCAGTTTAAGTAGTCCCATTTGTTGATTCTTGTTATTAACTCTTGTGCTATGGATGTCATATAAAGGAATTTGGAGCCCGACCCCATAATATGTAGATCAGAGCCAACTTTTTCTTCTATCAGACACAGAGTCTCTGATTTGATATCTAGCACGTTGATCCACTATGAGTTAACTTTTGTGCATGGCGAGAGAAAGGAATTCAGTTTCATTTTGTTGCACATGGATTTCCATTTTTCCCAACACCATTTGTTGAAGATACTATATTTCCTCCATTGCATGCTTTTAGCTCCTTTATCAAATATAAAATAGTTGTAGCTTTTTGGATTAATCTCTGTGTCCTCCATTCTGTACCATTGGTCCACCCGCCTGTTTTGGTACCAGTACCATGTTGGTTTTTTTTTAATTAATTTTATTGTAGGTTGTTCAAAACATTTCATAGTTCTTGATATATCATATTTCACACTTTGATTCAAGTAGGATATGAGCTCCCATTTTTACCCCATATACAGAATGCAGAATCACATCAATTGCAAAACCATTGATTTACATATTGCCATTCTGGTGACTGTTGTATTCTGTTGCCTTTCCTATCCTCTACTATCCCCCCTCACCCCTCCCCTCCCCTCTTCTCTCTCTACCTCCTCTACTGTAATTCATTTCTCCCCCTTGTATTTTTCCTCCTTTCCCCTCACTTCCTCTTGTATGTAATTTTGTATACCCCTGAGGGTCTCCTTCCATTTGCATGCAATTTTCCTTCTCTCTCCCTTTCCCTCCCACCTCTCATCCCTGTTTAATGTTAATCTTCTTCTCATGCTCTTCGTCCCTACTCTGTTCTTAGTTACTCTCCTTATATCAAAGAAGATATTTGGCTTTTGTTTTTAAGGGATTGGCTAGCTTCACTTAGCATAACCTGCTCTAATGCCATCCATTTCCCTCCAAATTCTATGATTTTGTCATTTCTTAATGCAGAGTAATATTCCATTGTGTATAAATGCCACATTTTTTTATCCATTCTTTTATTGAAGGACATCTATGTTGGTTCCACAGTCTTGCTATTGTGAATTGTGCTGCTATGAACATGGATGTAGCAGTGGCCCTATAGTGTGCTCTTTTTAGGTCTTTAGGGAATAGACCGAGAAAGGGAATAGCTGGATCAAATGGTGGTTCCATCCCGAGCTTTCCAAGAAATCTCCATACTGCTTTCCAAATTGGGCGCACCAATTTGCAGTCCCACCAGTAATGTACAAGAGTACACTTTTCTCGACATCCTCGGCAGCACTTGTTGTTGTTTGACTTCCTAATGGCTGCCAATCTTACTGGAGTGAGATGGTATCTTAGGGTGGTTTTTATTTGCATTTCTCTGACTCCTAGAGATGGTGAGCATTTTTTCATATACTTCTTGATTGATTGTATGTCCTCCTCTGAGAAATTTCTTTTCAGGTCCTTGGCCCATTTGTTGATTGGGTTATTTGTTATCTCATTGTCTAATTTTTTTAGTTCTTTGTATATTCTGGATATTAGGGCTCTGTCTGAAGTGTGAGGAGTAAAGATTTGTTCCCAGGACGTAGGCTACCTATTTACCTCTCTTATTGTTTCTTTTGCTGAGAAAATAACTTTTTAGTTTGAGTAAGTCCCATTTGTTGGTTCTAGTTATTAACTGTTGTGCTATGGGTGTCCTATTTAGGAATTTGGATCCCGACCCCACAGTATGTAGATCATAGCCTACTTTTTCTTCTATCAGACGCCATGTCTCTGATTTGATATCAAGTTCCTTGATCCACTTTGAGTTAACTTTTGTGCATGGTGAGAGAAAGGGATTCAGTTTCATTTTGTTGCATATGGATTTCCAGTTTTCCCAACACCATTTTTTGAAGATGCTAGCCTTCTTCCATTGCATGCTTTTAGCCCCTTTATCGAATATAAGATAGTTGTAGTTTTGTGGATTGGTTTCTGTGTCCTCTATTCTATACCATTGGTCCACCCGCCTGTTTTGGTACCAGTACCATGCTGTTTTTGTTTCTATTGCTCTGTAGTATAGTTTGAAGTCTGGTATAGCTATACCGACTGATTCACACTTCCTGCTTAGCAATGTTTTTGCTATTCTGGGTCTTTCATTTTTCCATATGAATTTCATGATTGCTTTTTCTATTTCTACAAGAAATGCCATTGGGATTTTGATTGGCATTGCATTAAACCTATTGAGAACTTTTGTTAATATCGCCATTTTGATGATGTTAATTCTACCTATCCATGAACAGGGTATATTTTTCCATCTTTTAAGAACTTCTTCAATTCTCACTTTAGGGTTCTGTAGTATTCATTGTATAAGTCTTACACCTCTTTTGTTAGGTTGATTCCCAAGTACTTTATTTTTTCTGAGGATATTGTGAATGGGGTCGTTGTCCTCATATGTATTTTAGAGGATTTGTTGCTGATATACAGGAATGCCTTTGATTTATGCGTGTTGATTTTATATCCTGCCACTTTGCTGAATTCATTTATTAGCTCTAATAGTTTCTTTGTAGACCCTTTTGGGTCTGCTAGGTATAGAATCATGTCATCTGCAAATAGTGATAATTTGAGTTCTTGTTTTCCTATTTTTATGCCTTTAATTTCTTTTGTCTGTCTAATTGCACTGGCCAGTGATTCGAGAACTATGTTGAACAGAAGTGGTGAGAGAGGGCATGCCTGTCTTGTACCAGATTTTAGAGGGAATGCCTTCAGTTTTTCTCCATTCAGAATGATGCTAGGCTGAGGCTTAGCATAGATATCTTTTACAATATTGAGGTATGTTCCTGTTATCCCTAGTTTTTCTAGAGTTTTGAACATAAACGGATGCTGTACTTTGTCGAATGCTTTTTCTGCATCTATCGAGATGATCATATGGTTCTTATATTTAAGCCTATTGATGTGGTGAATAACATTTATTGATTTTCGTATACTGAACCAACCTTGCATCCCAGGGATAAATCCTACCTGATCATGGTGCACAATTTTTTTGATATGTTTTTGTATCTGGTTCGCGAGAATTTTATTGAGCATTTTTGCATCTAGGTTCATTAGAGATATTGGTCTGTAGTTTTCTTTCTTTGGAGTGTCTTTGTCTGGTTTAGGAATCAGGGTGATGTTGGACTCATAGAATGAATTTGGAAGTTCTCCCTGTTTTTCATTTCCTGAAATAGCTTGAAAAGTATTGGTATTAGTTCCTCTTTAAAGGTTTTGTAAAACTCTGCTGTATACCCATCCGGTCCTGGGCTTTTCTTAGTTGGTAGTCTTTTGATGGTTTCTTTATTTCCTCAGTTGATATTCGTCTGTTTAGGTTGTCAATATTTTCCTAACTCAATCTGGGCAAATCATATGACTTAAGAAATTTATCGATGCCTTCACTATCTTCTAATTTATTGGAGTATAAGGATTCAAAATAATTTTTGATAATCTTCTGTATTTCTGAAGTGTCTGTTGTGATATTGCCTTTTTCATCCCATATGCGAGTAATTTGATTTCTCTCTCTTCTTCTCTTCATTAGCGTGGCTAATGGTCTGTCAATTTTATTTATTTTTTCAAAGAACCAACTTTTAGTTTTGTCAATTTTTTCAATTGTTTCTTTTGTTTCAATTTCATAAATTTTTGCTCTGATTTTAATTATTTCTTGTCTTCTACTTTTTTGCTATTGTTTTGCTCTTGTTTTTCTAGGACATTGAGTTGAAGTATTAGATCATTTATTTGTTGGTTTTTTTCTTTTTTTAAGGAATGAACTCCAAGCAATAAATTTTCCTCTTAGAACTGCTTTCAATGTGTCCCATAGATTCCGATATGTTGTGTCTGTGTTTTCATTTATCTCTAAGAATTTTTTAATATCCTCCTTGATGTCTTCTATAACACATTTATCATTCAGTAACCTATTTTTCATTCTCCAATTGATGCATGATTTTTCCTTACTTCTTTTATCGTTGATTTTCAATTTCATTTCATTATGTTCAGATAAGATGCATGGTATTATCTCTACTCCTTTATATTGTCTAAGAGTTGCCCTGTGACATAATATATGATCTATTTTTGAGAAGGATCCAAGTGCTGCTGAGAAAAAAGTGTAACTGCTTGATCTTGGGTGGTATATTCTATATATGTCAATTAAGTCTAGGTTATTAATTATGTTATTGGGTTCTATAGATTCCTTATTCAACTTTTCGTTGTAAGATCTATCCAGTGGTGAGAGAGTTGTGTTGAAGTCTCCCATAATTATTGTATGGTGGTCTATTAGACTCTTGAACTTGAGAAGAGTTTGGTTGATGAACATAGCTGCACCATTTTTTGGGGCATATATATTTATGATTGTGATGTCTTGTTGGTGTATGGTTCCCTTGAGCTGTATGTAGTGTCCCTCTTCATCCCTTTTGATTAACTTTGGCTTGAAATCTATTTTATTTGATATGAGTATGGACACTCGTGCTTGTTTCCGAAGTCCATAAGAGTGATATGATTTTTCCCAACCTTTCACCTTCAGTCTATGTATGTCTTTTCCTATCAAATGCGTCTCCTGAAGGCAGCATATTGTTGGGTCTTGTTTTGTGATCCATTCTACTAGCCTGTGTCTCTTAATTCGTGAGTTTAAGCCATTAACATTTAGGGTTATTATTGAGATATGGGTTGTTCTTCCACTCATATTGGTTTATTTATGTTACTAAACATGGTTTGTTTTCCTCTTTGATTATTCCCCCTCTTTACTGTACTCCCTCCCGCTGTTGGTTTTCATTGTTATTTTCCATTTCCTATTCCTGCAATGTTTTGCCGAGGATGTTTTGAAGAGATGGTTTTCTAGCTGCAAATTCTTTTCACTTTTGTTTATCATGGAAGGTTTTAATTTCATCTTCCATACTGAAGCTTAATTTTGCTGGATACACAATTCTTGGTTGGAACCCATTTTCTTTCAGTGTTTCAAATATGTTATTCAAGGATCTTCTAGCTTTCAGAGTCTGTGTTGAAACATCAGCTGTTATCCTGATTGGTTTACCCCTAAATGTAATCTGCTTCCTTTCTCTTGTAGCTTTTAAAATTCTCTCCTTATTCTGTATGTTGGGCATCTTCATTATAATGTGTCTAGGTGTGGATCTCTTATGATTTTGCACATTCGGCGTCCCGTAGGCTTCTAGGATATGGGATTCTGTCTCATTCTTCAAGTCTGGGAAGTTTTCTCGTATTATTTCATTGAATAGATTGCTCATTCCTTTTGTTTGGAACTCTATACCTTCCTGTATCCCAATGACTCTTAAGTTTGGTCTCTTTATGTTATCCCATATTTCTTGAATGTTCTGCTCATGGTTTCTTAACAGCTTTGCTGAGCTGTCTATGTTCTTCTCCAGTTGAAATACTTTGTCTTCATTTTCTGATGTTCTATCTTCTAAGTGTTCTACTCTGCTGGTAGTATTCTCAATTGAGTTTTTAATTTGGTTTATTGTTTCCTCCATTTCCAGGATTTCTGTTTGTTTGCTTTTTATAACCTTGATCTCCCTGTATAATTGATCTTTTGCTTCTTGTATTTGTTTATGTAATTCATTTTCGAAGTGGTCGAAGTGGTCTTTCATTGTCTGATTATGCTGTCTAATGTCTTCCTTGAGACTCCAGATAATCTGAAGCATGTATATCCTGAATTCTTTATCTGACATTCCATCTGCTGCAGATATTACCTCTTCTAAAGTTGAGTTGACCTGCATTGCTTGTGGTCCTTTCTTTCCTTGTCTTTTCATACTGATCGCGTTTCTTTCTGCTTGGTGAAACTGTTGTGTTATTGATTTTCCCCCTATATATTTATATTGCTCTTGTATAGTTGCAAAGTCTCCCTTGCAGGCTTTGGCGGTGGTTCTGCCCCTCCTCCAATTGGGGCAATGTGCCTACTACGCCGGCAGGCTGCTGTGCCTCTACTTTCGGTGGGCCTGTTCTTTCGGTGGTCACAGGTTCGCCTACCTTGCAGGCGTGAGCAGCGGCTCTGCACCTCCACTGGCCGCTAGGCCTGTTCTGTCTGTCGTTTGCAGGTCTGTCTACCTAACAGGTGCTGGTGGCGGCTCTGCCCCTCCCCCAACCGGGGTGATGTGTCAGACGGCCACTGGGCCTGTTTTGTCAGTGGTCACGGTATCGCCTACCTTGCAGGTGGGTGGGGCAGCTGTGCCCTCTGCAGGTTTCAGGGCCTGACCTGCCGGTGGGTCGCAGGTCATTCATTTTTTAGTTCTAGTAGTTTTTGTACACCTTTTTGTGTCTTCTATGTATAGAATAATGTCACCCGAAAATAGTGATAATTTGCGTTCTTATTTTCCTATTTTTATGCCTTTTATTTCTTTAGTATGTCTAATTGCTCTGGCCAGTGTTTTGAGAACTATATGGAATAGAAGTGGTGAGAGAGGGCATCCCTGTCTTGTTCCAGATTTTAGAAGAAATGCCTTCAATTTTTCTCCATTCATAATGATGCTAGCCTGAGGCTTAGCATAGATAGCTTTTACAATGTCGAGGTAACTTCCTGTTATCCCTATTTTTTCTAATGTTTTGAACATAAAGGGATGCTGTACTTTGTCAAATGCTTTTTTTGCTTCTATCGAGATGATCATATGGTTCTTATCTTTAAGTCTATTGATGTGGTGAATAACATTTATTGATTTCCGTATATTGTACCATCCTTGCATCCCAGCTATGAATCCTACTTGATCATGGTGCATAATTTTTTTGATGTGCCTTTGTATTCGATTCACCAGAGTTTTATTGAGGATTTTTGCATGTAGGTTCATCAGATATATTGGTCTGTAGTTTTCTTTCTTTGAGGTGTCTTTTTCTGATTTCGGAATCAGCGTGATGTTGGCCTCATAGAATGAATTTCGAAGAGCTCCCTCTTTTTCTCTATGCTGAAATAACTTGAAAAGTATTGGTATTAAATCTTCTTTAAATGTTTTGTAAAACTCCGCTGTATAGCCATCCGTTCCTGGGCTTTTCTTGTTTTGTAGTCTTTTGATTGCTTCTTCTGTTTCATCCATTGACATTGGTCTGTTTAAATTGTGTGTATCCTTATGACTCAGTCTGGGAATATCATATGACTTAAGAAATTTATCGATGTCTTCACTATATTCTATTTTATTGGAATATAGGTTTTCTAAATAATTTCTAATTGTCTTCTGTATTTCGGAAGCATCTGTTGTAATATTGCCTTTTTCATCCCATATGTTAGTAATTTGAGTTCTCTCTCTTCTTCTCTTCATTAGCATGCCTAAGGGTCTGTCGAACATATTTATTTTTTCAAAGAACCACCTTTTAGTTTTGTTAATTTTTTCAATAGTTTCTTTTGTTTCAATTTCTTTGATTTCTGCTCTGATTTTAATTATTTCTTGCTTTCTGCTACATTTTTTGTTGTTTTGCTCTTCCTTTTCTAGGGCTTTGAGTTGAAGTGTGAGCTCATTTATTTGTTCGTTTTTACATTTTTCAGGAATGACCTCCAGAAGATGAATTTCCCTCTTAAAACTGCTTTCATTGTGTCCCATAGATTCTGATATATTGCGTCTGTATTTTCATGTATCTCTAAGAATTTTTTGATTTCCTCCTTTATATCTTCTGTAACCGACTGATCATTCAGTAACATATTGTTCATTTTCCATGTGATGTAGGATTTTTCCTTCCTTTTTTTATCATTGGTTTCCAGTTTCATTCCATTATGATCAGAAAAAATTCATGGTATTATCTCAACCCCTGTGTATTTACTGAGGGTTGCCCTATGACATAATATATGGTCTATTTTTGAGAAGGATCCACGTGCTACTGAGAAAAAAGTATATCCACTTGATGATGATTGATATATTCGATATATGTCAGTTAAGTCTAGGTTATTGATTGTGATATTGAGTTCTATAGTTTCTTTATTCACTTTTGTTTGGAAGATCTGTCCAATAGTGAGAGAGGTGTGTTGAAGTCACCCATAATTATTGTGTTGTGGTCTATTTCATTCTGGAACTTGAGGTGAATTTGTTTTTTGAACATTGCAGCACCATTATTTGGTGCATAAATATTGATAATTTTTATGTCTTCTTGATGAATGGTTCCTTTTAACAGTATATAATGTCCTTTCTTATCCCTTTTGATTAAATTCGTCTTGAAGTCGATTTTATTTGATATGAGCATGGCCACCCCTGCTTGCATATGGGGAGCGTTGCATGGTATATTTTTTCCAAAACTTGCACCTTCAGCCTGTGTATGTCTTTTCCATTCAGATGTGTCTCCTGGAGGCAACATATTGTTGGATTCATTTTTAATCCAAGTTACCAGCCTATGTCACGTTATTGGAGAGTTTAAGCCATTAACATTTAGAGTCACTATTGATATATGGTTTGTACTGCCGCTCATGATTGATGATTCATCTTTTTTTTTAATTTAGTTTGTTTCTCCATGATTAGCTTTTCCCCCACCCTCAGTCATTACTGAGGCACTTCCCACTGATGGTTTTTGTTGTTGATTTTCATTTCTTCTTCGTGTATTGTTTTGCTCAAGATGCTTTGCAATGCTGGTTTTCTGGCTACAAATTCTTTTACCTTTTGTTTATCATAAAATATTTTTATTTCATCGTCATACCTGCAGCTTAATTTTGCTGGATACAGAATTCTTGCTTGGCATTCATTGTCTTTCAGTGTTTGAAATACGTTGTTCCAGGATCTTCTCGCTTTCAGCGACTGTGATGAAAAATCCATTCTCAACCTTATTGGTTTACCCCTTAATGTAATCTGCCTCCTTTCTCTTAGAGCTTTTAATATTTTCTCTTTGTTTTGTATATTGGATATCTTCATAACAATGTGTCTTGGTGTTGGTCTACTGTGATTTTGTGTGCTCCGTGTCCTGTAAGCATGTCCAAATTGTATATCCATTTACTTTGTATTTCTGGAAATATTTCTGTAATTATTTCATTCAATAGATTACTAATTCCCTTGGTTTGAATCTGTGTACCTATCCAGATGACTCATTAATTTTTTTTTTATGTTCTCCCATATCTCTTGGATGTTTAACTCATGATTTTTTACCAGCCTTTCTGTGTTGGCTAGATTCATTTCAAGATGATATATTTTGTCTTCATTATCTGACATTCAGTCTTCTACTTGCTCCACAGTGTTAGTGATACTGTCAATTGACTTTTTAATTTGGTTTATCGTTTCCTTCATTTCTAGAATTATTGTTTGATTTTTTTATAATCTCTATCTCCTGATAAAGATGCATAACTTCTTCTTTTATCTGTTTATGTAATTCATTTTCAATGTGTTCTTTCACTGTTTGGATTTGCTGTCTCGTATCCTCTTTAAGTTTCAATTCCATCTGTCTAAGGTATTACTTGAGTTCTTTATATGACCATTTTTCTGATTACTATAGGTCCTCCTGAATATTTTGGCTGTCCTTCGTTGTTTGTACTTATTTTCTTCCTTGATTTTTTGTGCTGCTCATGTTACTTCTTGCTCTGTTTGACTGTTGAGTTACTGCTTACTCTTATAAATTTATTTGATGCTTGGAAGAAATGATATTAGAAGGAAAGGGAAGAAGTCACTAAAGAGAATGAGATTAGGCAGGTAGAATTCGAGGAAGGGGAAATCAGAAAATTGAAAAGAAATGATAAGACAAAAGAAAAAATAGAAAAGAAAGAAAGAAAGAAAAAAACTTAAAAATAATGATCATTTAAAAGATGTAAATTAAAGTTTAAAATAATAATAATAATAAAATAAAAATATTTAAAAAATGAAAACATATTAAAAAGTTAAAGTACAACAACAAAAAATATGAATTTACATAAAGAATCTAAACCCCACACTCGGTAGGCATCAAGTTGGAGAAGTAGAGCAGTATTAATGCCAGGCCTATTTTTTCACTTCTGTTTCACAGGAAGGCAGTTCAGGCAACCCTGATGTTAGGCAAATGAGGGGCAAGGGAGCTTATTTTGGACACGGACGTGGGCTGTGTACCTCATGGAAACCTCCAGCCGGAGGTTATGATGAGTGTCTACATGGAAGAAGGTGAGGGCCATGTTGGGGTGTTTTGGTTTTAACTGTGAACATTTGTATGGCGGTAGGAAGAGATGACTGGGTACACCTGGGCTTGAACTCTTGTGTGATTCAACATAGAGACTGAGTTCTGGAATTGACCTCAGAGAAGTATTGCCATGGATTGTGTTGGGCTTTTAGAAGGCCATGCATGAGAGTCGCCCTTGGAAAGTGAGATCTACGCCCAAGTTGGCTTTCCACAGAGCAAAGGGAATCTCAGCCAGGATATCACATGATTTTATTCTGAAAGACTTGGCAGCCATAGTTGAGAGTGAAAACACACATGGACCTCACATTGTAGACCTCAATGGGCCTGGCTTCATGTGACCTTTTGGCCACCCTTTGGGAAGCCTTGCCTCTGAGAGTTCTCCAGAGCTTTCATTGAAATGAGCTTACTCAACATTTAATGGTTAATGAATGAATTGAAACCCACAGTGCCTACAACTTCTTCCTTGAATAATGGCTAGATGAATACCATGAAATTTTTGAAATTCCCAAGACTAGGTGTCACAGGAGAACCTTTGGATGTCCTCTAGCTGATCATGAGAATACAAGACATTGCCTTTATTGACTGGGTTTCATGAAAATGGTGTATAACAGAGATGCAAGTAAGTTGGAACCTGCTGAGTAGTGTTCCTAGAGCCGTGGTGGGCAGGTGTGTGATAAAATATCTCTGGTGTGGCCATGTTTATCTGCCATTGGTGTCCAAATAACTTGTGACTGACATTTTGCAGCCAGTAGACCCTTATATGTAAAAGAATCTTGTTATATGGAGAGGTTTCAGGGCAATGTTCAGAATCAGGTTGCTATGGTCAATGTTGCAAGCTATGTGGGATAGAAGCCTGGTTGGTGCATTCTCCAACAGAACCCAACCCACCACAACTGAAAGAACTCCCTACAGCACTGTGTCCCAGTTGAACTCTTTTTATTTCATGAAGCAAACACCACACTCCTAGTGCAACAGCAAAAAACACCACAAAGAGTGGAGGATGACCAAATGGCTTCACAGTCCAGATGAGGAGACACTTGCCCTCAGTGGCCACAGTTTACCTACAAAGAGAAAATTCAGCACTGCTGCCTCATGTTCATCGGAAAATAAGAAACCATGTCATCCATGTCACATAGATGCAGACCCAGCTTTGATGGTCTCACTACAAAGGAAGCTAATGCTCCTGACAACAAAATATATTTCAAGTGCTCACCCTCAGAGGTAGTTTCTCCAGATGTTAGGCCAGCAGAGCTTCATGTTTGTGGAGTGTTTACCCTGTCCCTTACTTTTGGAAACTCCTCTACCACCTCCAAATTTGTGAACTCCTGAGCATTTTCTATAACAGGTATGTATTCACAGATTTTCTAACTCTTCTCCTCTAATTGTGTCTTACATGGGGCGAAGGTAATGCCAAGGCATTGTTCTGAATGAGAGTGGGAAGATTTTTGTGTAGCACATATTTGCATACACATTGGATACATTTTCCAATTTTCCATTCGAAATACTGAATCCCTGACACTAACAAATTCCCTTCTAGACTTTTACTTCTAATCTTAATATGATGGAGAAAAATTACCCAAACAAAATAGAAATACAAGAGGTTCACAGGAGGCATGGTGTATAGTTGGACTTGCCTTTCCTATGATAAATGGTAGGTGCTATAAATCTAGCAAATTTTAATTGACACAGTTCTTTATGTGTTTTAAAAGTTAACAAATATGTGAATAACTGTCTCCCTTTCTCTGTAGTCTATTCAGCACATGTATTTTTTTATGCACATATTGAATTCTACCTGGTATCACACATACATTTTGTGAGGTGGCTGACTTGGCAGATACAAACTGTAAGAAAAGATCACTCCTACTAAACGCTGTTGGAACTGAAAATTCAACATATGGGTCAGCTTTCTAGTTGAACAACATAAATTGATGTTCAGGAAAATGAGTATTTTTGGATCTGTGGATGATATATATTTCATGGTGAATTTCAATTGGCATACATAATGCTACTTTTTAATGTCTCTCTCTGTGTGTGTATCTATCTATCTATCTATCTATCTATATATATATATATATATATATATATATATATATATATATATATGTATGTATTCACTCTCCAGATTTTTCAAAATATGAAATGTATTTGTCTTATTTTACACTCCCTAAATTCATTCATATTTATGTATGTGGATTTATAATCAACTTTTCACAAGTTTATTCTCAGAAATATTCATCCACCTGAAATACATATTCATTTCCAGTACTGAAAACTAACTTCAGGGGATCATATGATGGCAGCGAAAGGAGTGCATCAACCCCATATACAGCATCACTGTGCAAGAGAATGACGAATTTCCAGCAAAATTTGGGTGCTCCAAAACCTAGTGGAAGTATTTCCATCTCATGAGGATTAGCCACGGGGCTCAAACGTGAGTGATTTGTCCGCATGGAGCGTCATGCTGCTTATTCAGCAAATCGCCCTGCGGCTAGAGTCTGTGGCGCATGCTGGCAAACAATGAGATAGCAACACAAATATTCAGTGGTGCGGATTCTGTGGGCTCCTGCCAGCTGTACAATCACTGTGCTCATTGCTGAATTCTGGGTTTGAGACCGGGGAAGGACGCGGTCCAATTCGGTTTTCCACACCAGTCAGACCACAGAGGAAGCCAGGGGCCACCATCTTGGAGAGCTGACGTCACCATTCCTGTTTTCAACTCATAGCAGCTCATTCAGCTATAGAACAGGTAATCTCAGGCTGCCATTCGCCTGTGTCTCGGAGACAAATTACTCAGGCCTGTTCCTATCAGAACATACACCAAGCCCAGAGCGGCCGAATTCTGGCTCCTGGAACTAATCAGGCCCAGGGCTAAAGAACCCGCGGAAACTCCTTCTTGGTCTAGGTCTTGCTGAATACTGTGGAGGTAAATACCTACCTAGCCTTCATAGGCAGTGGCAACAGGATTGAGACGGGGCTTGTGAGGGCTGGTCAGGACTCACCCATTGCTTTGGTCATCCGGCAAAGGGAATGAAATGCTGCCATTCACATGGGATACCAACATGTTAGAGATCTGATGTCATCACAAAGTGGTGGAGGAGATAACTTCATCGATACCAGCGGTGACAGAAACAGTTGGTCTCCTGGTAAAAAAAGTGAGTCACAAACACCCGAGTCTCTCTCACTTTGTCTTCAACCCAGAGGGGAAGAGCAGAGCCGCCGCCCATGCCCGGCACAGGCCCAGCGACCTGCAGGCGTGGTAGTCATGTCATCCCAATTGGAGTAGTGACAGAGCAGAGCTGCCGCCCGTGCCCGGAACAGGCCCATCAACCAGCAGGCGTGGTAGTCACGTCACCCCAATTGGAGTAGGGGCAGAGCAGAGCCACCGCCTATGGCCAGAACAGGCCCAATGACCCTCTGGTGTGGTAGACACGGCACCCCTATTGGAGTAGTGGCAAAGCAGAGCCTTCTCCCGCGCCCAGTACAAGCCCAGCGGCCCACCAGCGTGGTTGTTAGGTCACCCCAATAGGAATAGGGGCAGAGCAGAGCCACTGCCCAAAACAAAACAGTTTCAACAAGCAGAGAGAAACGCGAGCAGTATGAAAAGACAAGGAAAGAAAGGACCACAAGCAATGCAGGTCAACACAACTTTAGAAGAGGTAATAGCTGCATCAGATGGAATGTCAGATAAAGAATTCAGGATACTCATGCTTTAGATGATCTGGAGTCTCAAGGAAGACATTAGACAAGAAAATCAGACAATTAAAGATCACTTCGACAATGAATTACATAAACAAATCCAATAAGCAAAAGATCAAATATATAGGGAGATAGAGGTTGTAAAAACAAACAAACAGAAATCCTAGAATTGCAGGAAGGAATAATCCAACTGAAAAACTCAATTGAGAATACTACCAGGAGAGTAGAACACTTAGAACATAGAACATCAGACAATGAAGACAAAGTATTTCAACTTGAAAAGAACATAGACCACTCAGCAAGACTGTTAAGAAACCACGAGCAGAATATCCAAGAAATATGGGATAACATAAAGAGGCCAAACTTAAAAGTCATTGGGATACAGGAAGGTATAGAGGTCCAAACCAAAGGAATGAGCAACCTATTCAATGAAATAATACAAGAAAACTTCCCACACTTGATAAATAAAACAGAATCCCAAGTCCTAGAAGCCAACAGAACGCCGAATGTGCAAAATCATAAGAGAGCCACAACTAGACACATTATAATGAAGATGCCCAACAAACAGAAAAAAGAGAGAATTTTAAAAGCTACAAGAGAAAGGAAGCAGATTACGTTTAAGGGTAAACCAATCAGGATAACAGCTGATCTTTCAACACAGACTCTGAAAGCTAGAAGATCCTGGAATAACATATTTCAAACACTGAAAGAAAATGGGTTCCAACCAAGAATTGTGTATCTAGCGAAATTAAGCTTCAGTATGGAAGATGAAATTAAAACCTTCCTCGATAAACAAAAGTGAAAAGAATTTGCAGCTAGAAAACCATCTCTTCAAAACATCCTCGGCAAAACATTGCAGGAATAGGAAATGGAAAATAACAATGAAAACCAACAGTGGGAGGTAGGACATTAAAGGGGGGAAAATAATCAAAGAGGAAGACAAACCATGTTTAGTAACATAAATAAACAAATATGGCTGGAAGAACAACCCATATCTCAATAATAACCCTAAATGTTAATGGCTTAAACTCACCAATGAAGACACACTGGCTAGTAGAATTGAACAAAAAACAAGACCCAACAATATGCTGCCTACAGGAGATGCATTTGATAGGAAAATGCATACATAGACTGACGGTGAAAGTTTGGGAAAAATCATATCACTCATATGGACTTCGGAAACAAGCAGGAGAGTCCATACTCATATCAAATAAAATAGATTTTGAGCCAAAGTTAATCAAAAGGGATAAAGAGAGACACTACATACTGCTCAAGGGAACCATACACCAACAAGAGACAGCAATCATTAATATATATGCCCCAAACAATGGTGCAGCTATGTTCATCAAACAAACTCTTCTCAAGTTCAAGAGTCTAATACACCACAATACAGTAATCATGGGAGACATGAACACACCTCTCTCACCACTGGACAGATCTTCCAAACAAGGAATAAGGAATAAGGAAACTATAGAACTCAATAACACAATTAATAACCTACACTTATTTGAGATATGTAGAATATAACACCCAACATCAAACAGTTACCTTTTTTCTCAGCAGCACATGTATCCTTCTAAAAAATGATCATATATTATGTCACAGGGCAACTCTTAGACAATATAAAGGAGTACAGATAATACCATGCATATTATCTGATCATAATGGAATGAAACTAAAAATCAATGATAAAAGAAGGAAGGAAAAATCATGCATCACTTGGAGAATGAACAATAGGTTACTGAGTGATCAATGGGTTATAGAAGACATCAAGGAGGAAATTTAAAAATTCTTAGAGATAAATGAAAACACAGACACAACATATCGGAATCTATGGGACACATTGAAAGCAGTTCTAACAGGAAAATTCATTGCTTGGAGTTCATTCCTTAAAAAAAGAAACAACCAACAAATAAATGATCTCATACTTCATCTCAAAATCCTAGAAAAAGAAGACGAAAGAAACAGCAAAAGAAGTAGAAGGCAAGAAATAATTAAAATCAAAGCTGAAATTAATGAAATTGAAACAAAAGAAACAATTGAAAAAACTTGACAAAAGTAGAAGTTGGTTCTTTGAAAAAATAAATAAAATTGACAGACCCTTAGCCATGCTATGAAAGAGAAGAAGAGAGAACTCAAGTTACTAGCATAAGGGATTAAAAAAGAAAATATCACAACAGATATTTCTGAAATACAGAAGATAATCAGAAATTATTTTTAATCCTTATACTCCAAACAAATAGAAGACAGTGAAGGCATCGATAAATTTCTTAAGTCATATGATCTGCCCATATTGAGTCAGGAGGATATAGACAACATAAACAGACCAATATCAATTGAGGAAATAGAAGAAACCATCAATCCACTACCAACTTAGAAAAGCCCAGGACCGTATGGGTATACAGCAGAGTTTAACAAAACCTTTAAAGAGGAACAAATACCAATATTTTTCAAGGTGTTTCAGGAAATTGAAAAAGAGGAAGATCTTCCAAATTCATTCTACGAGGCCAAGATCACCCTGATTCTTACACCAGACAAAGACACTTCAAAGAAAGAAAACTACAGACCAATATCTCTAATGAACCTACATGAAAAAATCCTCAATAAAATTCTGGCGAATTGGATACAAAAACATATCAAAAAAATTGTGAATCCTGATCAAGTAGGATTCATCCGTGTGATGCAAGGCTGGTTCAATATACGGAAATCAATAAATGTTATTCACCACATCAATAGACTTAAAAATAAGAACCATATGATCATCTCGGTAGATGCAAAAAAAGCATTCAATAAAGTACAGCATTCTGTTATGTTCAACACTCTAGAAAAACTAGTGATAAGAGGAACATACCTCAATATTGTAAAAGCAATCTATGCTAAGCCTCAGGCTAGCATCATTCTGAATGGAGAAAAATTGAAGGTATTCTCTCTAAAATCTGGAACAAGACAGGGATGCCCTCTCTCACCACTTCTGTTCAACATTGTTCTCGAATCACTAGCCAGAGCATTTAGACAGACGAAAGAAATAAAAGGCGTAAAAATTGGAAAAGAAGAACTTAAATTATCAGATCACATGATTCTATGTCTAGCAGTCCCAAAAGGGTCTACAAAGAAACTAATAGAGCTAATAAATGAATTCAGCAAAGTGGCAGGATATAAAATCAACATGCATAAATCAAAGGCATTCCTGCATATCAGCGACAAATCCTCTGAAATAGAAATGAGGACAACCACTCCATACACAATATCCTAAAAAATAATAATAATAATTAGGAATCAACCTAACAAAAGATGTGAAAGTCTTATACAATGAAAACTACAGAACCCTAAAGAGAGAAATAGAAGAAGATCTTAGAAGATGTAAAAATATATCCTGTTCATGGATAGGCAGAACTAATATCATCAAAATGGTGATATTACCAAAAGTTCTCAATAGGTTTAATGCAATGCCAATCAAAATCCAAACGGAATTTTTTTTAGAAATAGAGAAAGCAATCATGAAATTCATATGGAAAAATAAAAGACACAGAATAACAAAAACAACACTAAGCAGGAAGTGTGAATCAGGCGGCATAGCGATACCAGACTTCAAACTATACTACAGAAAAATAGTAACAAAAATACCATGGTACTGGTACCAAAACAGGCGGGTGGACCAATGGTTCAGAATAGAGGACACAGAAACCAAGCCAGGAAACTACAACTATCTTATATTTGATGGAGTTGCTAAAAGCATGCAATGAAGGAAAATAGCATCTGCAAAAAATGGTGCTGGGAAAACTTGGAATCCATATGTAACAAAATGAAACTGAATCCCTTTCTCTCGCCATGCACAAAAGTTAACTCAAAATGGATCAAGGAGCTTGATATCAAATCAGAGACATGGCGTCTGATAGAAGAAAAAGTTGGCTACGATTTACATACTGTGGGGTCGGGCTCCAAATTCCTGAATAGGACACCCATAGCACAAGAGTTAATAACTAGCATCAACAAATGGGACTTACTCAAACTAAAAAGTTTTTTATCACCAAAAGGAACAATAAGAGAGGTAAATAGGGAGCCTAAATCCTGGGAACAAATCTTTACTCCTCACACTTCAGATAGAGCCCTAATATTCAGAGTATACAAAGAACTCAAAAAAATAGACAATAAGATAACAAATAACCCAATAAACAAATGGGCCAAGAACCAGAACAGACACTTCTCAGAGAAGTACATACAATCAAAAAACAAGTACATGAAAAAATGCTCACCATCCCCAGCAGTCAGAGAAATGCAAATCAAAACCACCCTAAGATACCATCTCATTCCAGTAAGATTGGCAGCCATTATGAAGTCAAACAACAACAAGTGCTGGTGAGGATGTGGAGAAACAGGTACACTTGTACATTATTGGAGGCACTGCTAATTGGTAGAGCCAATTTGGAAAGCATTATGGAGATTTCTTGGAAAGCTGTGAATGGAACTACCATTTGACTCAGCTATTCCTCTTCTCGGTCTATTCCCTAAAGACCCTAAAAGAGCATGCTACAGGGACACTGCTACATTGATGTTCATAGCAGCACAATTCACAATAGCAAGACTGTGGAACCAACCTAGATGCTGTTCAATAGAAGAATGGATAAAAAAATGTGGCACTTATACACAATGGAGTATTACTCTGCTTTAAAAAATGACAAAATCATAGAATTTGCAGGAAAATAGATGGCATTAGAGCAGATTATGCAAAGTGAAGCTAGCCAATCCCTAAAAAACAAATGCCAAATGCCTTCTTTGATAAAAGGAGAGTAACTATGAACAGAGTAGGGATGAAGAGCATGAGAAGAAGATTAATATTAAATAGGGATGAGAGGTGGGAGAGAAAGGGAGAGAGAAGGGAAATTGCATGGAAATGGAAGTAGACCCTCAGGGTTATACAAAATTACATAAAAGAGGATGTGAGGGGAAAGGAAAAAATAATACAAAAGGGAGAAATTTATTACAGTAGAGGGGGTAGAGAGAGGAGAGGGGAAGAGAGCGGAGGGGAGGAGGGATAGTAGAGGATAGGAAAGGCAGCAGAATACAATAGACACTAGTATGGCAATGTGTCAATCAATTGATGTGTAACTGATGTGATTCTGCAATCTGTATACGGGGTAAAAATGGGAGTTCATAACCCACTTGAATCAAAGTGTGAAATATGATATATCAAGAAATAAATAATGTTTAGAACAACCATAAAAAATTAAAAAAAAAGAAAACTAACTTCGGTGAATGAGGCACGCGAATCCTAATATTTCTACAGTAACTGACCAAGTTTAACATCAATGCAAGTAGATTCCAATGGGACATGATGTGTATTTTTACGTTAATTTTTATTCAAAACTGGTACATTACAATTTCATCAGTTTATGCACATCATAGGATATATATTTCATAAAAAATTTAGCAAATTTATAGGCATTTGTTTCACTTCAATCACTTCCTGCTTCAAAACACATGTATTCCTCCATATTTCTTGACTGGTCTTTGCATGAGAATTCTTTCCGAACACATTATTTTCGATTTCCATAATCACTTTTGAAGCAAACTTCACACACTCTTCATGATAAATCAAAACACTAATATTACCATTAGATGTATAACTGGTTGGAATGAATGAATATATATCAATATAAGATTTATTGTATATTTTCAGATATCAATTCAATCCATTATTTAAAGTTGGAACCAGTTATATTATTTATTCACAGTATGGTGTATTCATGCTTAATCTCTATATTCATGGACACAGGGTACACCTCTTTGTACCCCCAATACAAATTTTACGTCTTCAGTATATTGCTCCCAGAAATGGTAGTAGAAATACTCATGTCACCTGATCTACATACAGATTTTATCACAGT